>NC_042625.1:57499616-57801013 GCF_901001135.1 Rhinatrema bivittatum | reverse complement strand
TGCTTATATACAGTTTTCGAGAAAGAAGACGGAGCCATGAGGAAAAGAAGACTATGCATACTCAGTTTAGCTCATGCACGCTATTTTGAGTAATGGTTGCACACTATTTAGTGATCAAGCAAAAGTAACACATAGGTGGTACAAGTTTTAAACAACATGCATGCTAATTGTGCACATGCACCATAGATACTAGGAGGTCCATATTGAGATACAGTCCGGATAGCAAAGTTACAGTAGCTAGATAAATGTATCCAGCTAACTTTCATGATATATTCAATAGTGCAGCCATGCTATTGAAAATGAATATAGCCGGTTATCTTAAAGTTAGCTGGCAAAATATAACTTTCTAACTTTAGGACAGCTTTTTGGCCTGACCAGACTTAGGGCCTGATTTACTAAAGCTTTTCTCCCATTTTGGGTTTATGGGAAAAATGCTTAGTAAATCATAGATTTAGCCAGCTAAGTTAGCCTGCTAACTAACCAGAAACCTTTCTATTACGATGCAATGCTCTTCCAGGAGGACACAAAGCTCAGCTAGGTAAAACTGTTCTAGGGCACTCCATTCCTAATCACTAGAGGCACCTCAATAGAAGGCAGAAAAAATAGTTGACTCAGTTATTCGACATGGTGACATGTTCACTGGACGTAGCATAATATTTCATGTTGCATTATAACCCTTTAGATGCAAAATAAATGTTTTTTAAAGTTATATCCTCTATGAGTTTAGGCTACATTCTTGGTAAGGTGCTGTTGATAAGAGCCAGAAGGACTAAGAGATTGATCAGATGGAAGTTCATAGACCACACTTACCCTAACAGGGACCCAGGAAGTGGGAGAGGGAGATTTGAAAAAGCCAATTGGTATGGAGCAAGTTCAATGACTTTTATTCCTGTTACATTTTGGTAAGAATCTTGTGGGTAGGGGTACGAAGGAAAGAGTTAATGAAAATCAGACTGGGTTCAGGCTCTTGCACTGTTGGCATAATTATGCAAGTTGCTCTCCCTGGAGCATTTTTACCCACATAGAACAAACAAGTTTAGACTGGCAAATTTAAGCTCTGGCTCTTTTATATTTCATACAAATGTCATAAAATGTAGTAACATACCATAAAACTTTACACAAAAATCGTTCTCTCCTCTGTTGTTTGGAATGTAAGAATAAGGCCTCGTAGAAAAACTGCGGCAGTACTCGGCAAAGGGGAAACGAGGCGCTGGTCCAAGATCTCCCCATGCAGGGGGCCATAAATCAAGGGAGAGAAACACAAGGCTGGGATTCTTGACACAATAATCTATATGTTTTATGCCCAGACTCTTAGGAAGACATTAGCTTCATCAGCAGGTGCTCTCACTCAGAGACACACTGCCTATCTCTGGGCTCTTCTGAATGTTAATGTGCTTTAAGTACAGGGGTGAATGCTGAGAAGGGTAACTTCTCATAACAAAATGTGTCCATAAGCACACCACGGAGAGCAGCAGGCCCGCTGTGGGGCCAAACCTGATACAGAAGTGGCAATGTGACCCATTCTGTGTACTGGAAGCCTCTTTCTATAGGGAACATTGGATGCAGAACAAGTTGCACAGATTAGATCCCACTTGTAGTAACGGTGTTCATGAGTCCAGTGTTAAACAGCTAACAGTGGACCGCACTGTATCTATTTATGGTATTCACAGTTTTTACATGAAACTTTACCCAGAACATCTTAGAAAGAACAGAAAAAGCTGATATTCAAGCAGGAAATCAGCAAAATTGTGCTAAACTAAGAATGTGGGTGTTAGCTGAAAAAGGCGAGTTTTAAATTAAGAATGGCAGTGAGTGAGGTGACATCTTAGACTTCAGAGGGCAACTTGATCAAAAGTGATGGAGTGAGTAACAAGAAAGCACGAGACTGCATTTTGTACAGGGAAGCAGACAAGTGTGCGAGTAGGGATACAGTGAAGAGCAAGCGACAAGAATTAACGAGGAGGCAGACCCTGCACAGACTTATAAATAAGAGCCTGAAGTTTAAATGGAGCACAGATCCAACCAGTAGCTGAGGAGTGACATAGGAGTGGCAATGGAGTTGGAAGAGAATATGTGCAACAGAGATATGAAGGAGTTAGAGACAACAGAGTGATGAGTCAGGGAGACCAGCAAGAAGACTATGGCTTTTCTCCTAGTTAAGCTCCTTGCTATGTTGCTCTGTCTCTGTTAATCCAAGTGAAGTAGAGAGCATGAAAAGGGAACTGCCCAGCATTGCTAGTGAGTAAGAAGCAGATCTTGTAGCAGTTGTGCATTAGGTAACAAAAGGAGGAACAGAGAGTAGCTATGTGGGAGGAAAAAGGAAAAAGATTAGGGATGTGCCTGGATGAAATTTTGGTTTAGTTCATTATTTTTGGGTCATTTGCCTCCATGATTTATTTTGTTCATTTGAAATGAATATATATTTTTTTCATTTATTTGATAAATTTGTCCATTTCTTTCCTATTGTAGTCAGTAGACCAGTTATCCCCCATCCTGCTGGGCATCTAATAAATCCTGTTTTGGACTCTAACAAAGTGGTTTTCTTTCCAATTTAACTAAAAGTTGAAGGTAACCAGCAGCAGCAGAGGAACAGCAATCCAAATCACCAAGAGTGGGGCAAAGCAGCACCAAGAGTGGCATCAATAGCCCAAAGCACCATCAAAGGGGCAAAACAGAATGAACAGAGTCATAAACACACCAAGACACTGTGAGATGGGCAAAGGAGAGTCAACAGTGAGAACATCCCCAGGCACCAAAAGGGGGTAAATGGCAGTAGCAACAACATGAACAACCAAAGGCATCAAAAGACGAGCAAAGATCACAAGCAACATTGGAAAGAACACCACAAGGCACTAAAATAGGGGCAAAGTGTACTATCAACAGTGGAATGAACACCCACATACACATTCAACCCAGGCAGGCAGGGTCCACGTGGCCGCTCATTCCTCCTTTGCTGCTGCTGCCACCCTGTACCTCCTTTGTTGGGGAAAGCAGCTGTCCTGTGGCCCCCTCCTGCATGTCTGCCCAACAGTATTCAACATTCACAGTGCTAGTACTTCCCCTACGCTCATTTCATGCATCGTGAGATGAGCATAGAGGAAGTGCTAGCATCACAAGTGTTGAATACCAAAGGGCCAGCACATGAGGAGGAGATGCAGAACAGGCTTCCTCTTCTGCTCTGGGGTTGGTCATGCGGAGTACGGGCCTCTTGTTTTTTCACTGCCAATGGGATGGGGATCTACCGGCAACAGCACAGGCCTCCTCCTTCTTCATCGTGCAGATGATGGCAATGTTTCACCAATACAAGCACCGCACTCCTCTATGGATGTGATGGAGGATCAGCTGGCGCAGAACTTATTGTGAGACAAGAAATCATAGAGTTCAGGGTGATAACTGGATGGAAGGCAATACATGGAGAGATTGAGTGCATGCAAAGGGAAATGTGCTGGATGCGTAGGGAGGTCAGAATGTCAGCAAGGGAGAGCACATCCTCAGCCAATATGATATCAGATCGCATTTGTGCTTCATCTGATTTCATTTCATTTCATTTCATTTTATTTATTAAAACTTTATAGTCTGCCTGTAAAACATGTTACCCAGGCGGTTTTACAATAAAACACTCATAGTTCAATACATAAAATCATGTAATGACTAAAATATCAATAAAACATCATTCCAGACCAAACATTCCAAACATGATGACATTGCTGGTGTTCTGCATAACCTGGACTCCATTTTGCGGGATATCAGTCGGACACTGAACCACCTGACCGGGCTCATGTTCCCCCAGGAAACAAGCACACATCCCCCTCCTCTGAAACCACAGAGCGCAGCAGCCCCCACACAGAGGCAGAGGTGATAGCCATCACTCCAAGCAGTATACCTGAGGCAACTTCTCACCATGTTGACTCCCAGCCAGACGTTTTCTGGACCTGACCCTACACTGCACCATTGATGACTCCAGTTTGATTCACCCCGGTTCCATGCAGGACCATCAAGGAGTATTCCGCAGTCCGCTGCCATGCCATGTCCCTGAACCTTGCTATGTCATTACTCGTCACTGCAGAATGCGGAGATGGTGGTTGTGCTCCTGCTCTTCCTTCCAGCGCAGATGCTTCTCCCACCCAGATGCCTCATCTCTACATGAATACTTCTCTCACTCAGATGCCTTGTCTCTGCCATCACCTAACCTGTCGCCCACTGATGCTCATCTTTTGTTTGTGAATATTCAGCATTCCACAGCACCCTTCTTTCTTATTCCCCAGTGAGCAGAACGGCTTGACTTTTAGATCTTCTTACTTTTTTTCTCTTTTCCCTTTATTTTGCAGGTGGGTGCATTGTCATTGCTTGTCACTGCAGTGTGGGAAATGGTGCCTCTCTCCCAGCTCGCTCATCACTGCTGTTTTGATGAAACAGCTGGTACATAGCTGCCAGTCTGGTTTCCTATGCACACCCTGTCATGAAAACAGGAAAACCTCAGCAGTCTGCTGTCACATCGGACCACCAATGTCATCTGTCATGCTGGACCACCAATGAGTCTCTGAACCCCACTGCACTGCCTTCTTAGGGCTGCATGGTGGTTGGGGCTATATTTTCCAATGGGGCATCATCGTCATCGCTTGTCACTACAATATGTGGAGATGGTGGGTGCATTCCTCCTCTTCCTTCCAGTGTAGATACTTCTCCTGCTTGAATGCCATACTGGACCACCAGTGCCAAACTCAGGAACCACCTCCTGTGGGAGCAGCAACAAAACCACTTCTTCTGCCATGCTGGACCACCAAAGACTGTCTGAACTCTACTGCATTGCCTTCTTTGTGCAATTTTGGACATATACATCTCCCTCAAAGTGCACACTATTCTGCTTTCAATACCCACCTGAGAGAACTTACATCGCAACTATTAAATATGTGCTTTGTTTTGACTTCCATTTCAATCTGAAACCAGGCTTTGCCATATTTTCCTTCAGAGAAATTTTGGGCCAGCATCAACTGAGCAAGGATGAAGGAGTCATGGCTGCTTCACGTGAACTTGGAGACAACACTTATGATCTTCAGATGTGCATTGCAGACAACTTGTATATTCAGGGAGTGGAAATGCCTCCTGTTTCAGTATGCTTTTTCTCTCCCGTGTGTGTGGTGTGTGTGTGGGGGGTGGGGATTTGATATTCACTTGGGTGCAGTCAATTTGGCATACCAGCTATGTCAAAGAAAGCACACTTCATCTCCTGCCACTCTGTAAGCTGCTGTGATTAATTGATGTACTGCCTGAACCATTTCCTCATGACCCTCAATACCTGGCTGAAATGCCTTGAAAATGTTGGCAGGTCCCATACTAGCCACCATAGCCACTATGCACCGGAATGAACCCTTGGTGAGAAAATGAAAGGGGCGAGAAGTTTGACCAAGCCCGGAATGGCATGTCCACGCTCTGTTAGAGGATCAATATCATCTTTTATTTATTGAGAGCAAGAATAGCCCTGGAGCTCAGCCATTAGGCACGCACTACCATCTATCTTCAGCAAGCCCAGCAGTTTTGTCCTCAGGTGGAATATCTGCTGCCTGTGTGCAAGCTTCTGCAAATGGCTTGAGCCAGGACAGCCTGCTCCTCTCGGGCCCTCCTCTCTTCTTCAGCAATAACTTGTCTTCTCTCAGCTTGTTACGCTGTAAGGCTTCTGCCACTTTATGCTTCAGCTGACCTGCAAAATGTACCAAAGCATCAGAGAAAAGTGTACATAATCCACGATTACACCAGAGCAGCACCAACACACAGCCATACAAATGTCAGCAATAGAGTAAAATGGCCTTCAGACATGCGCTTTAACTTTTACTCCTGCCTTGACCCAGGCATTAAAAAACTCACGCAATAAACTGGTGCTAACTGTTCTCTCTGCTAGCGCAACTCTCTGTAATGCCCGTTAATATCTAATAGCCCCGTTTACATGCCATTTGCATGGGCCTGCGCTAAACTAGCTGCATGGTTTTGCAGGGTTTTTTTTGGGGGCACTAAAACCTTTATTATATACATGAGTAAGTTTAGCATCAAAAAACCCCCACGTAAAAACTCATGAAAAACCCCACGCGATGGCTTAGCATGGCTTATTACATTGGCCCTTAGAAGCGAATAGGGGTTTTTATTGTTATGATGAATGTAGTATGGTACACCAGTACTAGTGTGGTATGGAATCAGTCAGATATCAGAACAGATGCCAGGCACTATCTGCTTACTGACCGACTATGTACACTTCCACTAGGAAATGGCACAAGGTGTGGAAAAAGAGTCACACAGCCACTGTAGCCAGTGTTTACAGACTCATTTCCCCACACGCAGGAAGTAAGAATGAATAAAGACAAGAATAGCTTCTGTTCCTCCTGCTTATTGCAATGGTCAGTGATCAGAGACACTGGCGCCATTAAAATAAAGACAGATCTTTCTCTGTGCTGCAAGTGCACCCAAAAGAGAGACACATACTCTACTCTTGCCTGTTCAATTGTACAGTAACTCTATAACAGTGAACAGGCAGAAAATTGCAGTCTCCTCTCACACAGTGCCACTGTGTGAAAAGAGGAAACAGCCTAGCCCAGCTTCCTTAAAGTTTCTCCTTTTTCTTTCTAAATCTCTTTCTTCAATGTTTGCTTTGGCTCTAAGAAAGCGCTTCAGTAACAAAACCTCTCTGTCTGAAATCCAACAGAGAAAGGAGGAAACAAAATAATAACTAATCGAAGTTCCATGTTGCTTTCGGCTTTAATTAAAAAAAAAAAAAAAAAAAGAGGCATTCGTTGTCAATCCATGCAGTGCCAGCTGGGATAGACCGATTAAAAAAACATCTTGATTTTGATTGGTCCTGTTCCTTCCTTGTCCATTCCCACCCTGGGTCTGCTATGTCTAGCTTCAGTGGCTTGAGTAGGAAACACCCCCCCCCCACCCCCGCAGTTTCATTTGCTTCATAGACTTGAATGGAATCTGAAAAAAAAAATATAAATAATACAATGCTTCCATTTACATTATTTCAAACAAAACGAATTGAAAATGCCCCGTTTCATTTTAGATTACCCATTCATTAGATCAGTTACGTTCTAGAAAGTGAGAAGGAATCTTAGAGGAGAGAGCAGAAAGACACAAAGAGATCTGAGTAGAGACAGAAGCAGAGGGTTGAGTGAATAACAAAAGGATCAGGGGGTCATTGATATTCAAATGATAAGAATACCCAAAGATCTGCTAAAACAGAGAGGTGCAGCAACCCCAGGGCTGAATCCTGAGGGATACCAACAGAAAGCCAGAAAAGTGATTGTTTATCAGAACGCTTATGGAAAGATTAGACAGCTAGAAGGAGATTGTCTGCAGGCCATGTAATGTAGATCTTATGGGACTCCTTGATTACCTGATTTAACAGTAATCTGACTCCTACACTGAAGTCACCAAATTGTCTGTGAATGCACAACCAATATCTAAATTGTTCCTAATAATATATAGGTTACAAGTCTCTATTGGACCATCATATTAAGCATTCCCAGTCATAGACCTTCATTGCTTTACATATAATCATAAATCCTGTTCCACCATTTTTTTGTTTCTTTGATTTTTTTTGCAAATAAAATTATCAAACAACTTCTCTTGTATGGTTGCTTGTTGTATTGTTCTACCAAAGTCTGGACACGCGCCATGTTTCAAAACCTTTATCTGCATCAGAGGATTGTAATATTCAGGTGGTAAGCTTTTTGCAGACATCTTTCTTCTGGTTCAACTCCAACCATATAAGATAAGTTGTTTGATAATTTTATTTGCAAAAAAATCAAGGAAACAAAAAAAATGGTGGAACAACAGGTCCTATGATTATATGTAGAGCAATGAAGGTCTATGACCGGGAGTGCTTAATCTCATGGTCCACACGAGACTTGTAGCAATTATATATTATTAAGAAGAATTGAGATATTGGTTGTGCATTAACAGTAATTTTATACAGGTATGCAGAGGCCCTATTAAGATTGCAAAGCTCAGCGTAGCAGCCAGTGCTGTCAAGAAGTCCAATAAATGGTTCAATGAAATACCACAATAGGGAGCAAATAAAGACGGCACCTTGATCAGGAGGAATGAGAAACTTGAGTAGGGCTGGAGCCTTCCTTGCTGCTCTGCACTCTTCTTCATACCTCTAATTTAAGTCAGATTTTGTTACATCAGAGCACCCCTTATAAATAATGAGGTCCATATTCAAAACCCATTTAGACGGATAACTTAATAGTTATCCATCTAAATGACCTACCCAGCTATATTCAGCCAGTATCTGGCTAAATTCTAGCCGGCTAATAAGTTAGGCTGCTAGAATTTAGCCGGATAAGTTAGGGGCAGTTCAGGGGCGTAACTGGGAGGACTTGTGTTAGCTGGTTAAGTTAACCGGCTAACTCCTATATTCAGAGTTAGCTAGATGACTTAGCTGGTTAAATCTGGTCGCCTCAAAGAGCTGTCCTGAAATTAACTGGTTATAGTTGACTGGCTAACTCATTAAGCTGGCCAGCTATATTAAATAGTGTGTTTGCACTGTTGAATATGTCTCCAAAGTTAGCCAGATAAGTTTATCCAGTTAACTTTGCTATCTGGACTGCGTCCGAATATAGACCTCAAAGAGATTAGTTGACTTTTTAATAATTACTACTGAGTTGCCAAATATTAAATTATGTTGGATAAAGCAGTGTGGTTGCTGTGTTAGTGCACCTGAATGCATGTAAATAATATTTTCCATGTATTAAATTATCTTGGCATTGCTTATTTTACACAAGATTGGAAAGATGTACTCACCATGGAATATACACAAGTTTGAAAGGTGCTATTTACACCAATTGTAAATTTCCAAAATGGTTCTGTTTTTGAATGTGTGTGAAAAACGGGGAGGCTGCGTTTGTGTACATGACTGAGAGAGAAACCTTATACGTATGTGTATGCGTGTGACAGATGCAGGGTTTGTGTGTTTATGTGAGAGAGGGAGGCTGCTTCTGTGTGTGTGAAATTGAGGCCTCTCCTCTTTCCTCCTCCTTTCAGTCTCCCCACTACCTGCAAACTTTTTCTTTGCATTTTTTTTTAATGTGAACTCCCTTCACTACCTGCAATATGCAAATTAGGCTTAAACAGGTATGTGGAACGTGTGGTTAGCTCAGCTGCATGCTCTGTTTCGGACAAGTCTGCCGGATTTAATACATATCTGTGATTAGGTGTTGGGTGTTAAGTGTTTGTGTGCTCGAAGGTCCGGCCCAAAAACACATTAACACTTGGAGTAGATGCGCCCTTGGAATCTCCCCCCCATCTTTCCTGATTCCTGTGCCCTGCCCCCCACAGCAAGATCAAAGCTTGCAGATAGGGCCCCTCTGATTTCCCCCACCCTTGACACAAGACTAAGGGTCATGGTGCTCTGGGGCTCCCTGATCTCTCCCAGCCTTGGCAGAAAATTCAAGGACCTGGACCATGAGGTTGTCCTCACTCCTGAACACAAGATTCAAAGGCCAAGTTGTGACTCGGTCCTGCCCAGTCCTGACACAAAAGTTAAGGGCCTCGGTGCCCACCAATCCCTTCAATCCAACACAGGTTTCAAGGGCCATAGTGCCCTCTGACTTCTCCCTCCCCCCAGCAAGCGCAAGGGACCTCTCTCTGTGTCCTGATTTACCTTATCCCCATCTCATCCCAGGTGTTCCCTTTGCCTACCTAGGTGGGGGCAGGAGAAAGCATCACCCTGTTGCTGTCTTCCAAAGTGGTGCCACCTGACATTTTGCACTTCTTTGCCCCACACATATAGGATGAAAGGGGTGAGGTGAAACTGGAGGCACGGCAGCCTTTGAATATTATGCCAGGGAATGGGAATAGGGACCGGAAGGGTTGCAGCCCTTAATCTTGCTGCGAGGGGTTTGGAGAATCGGGAAGGGGGTGGTGGGGAGGGGGAGCACCGCAGCCCCTTGAATCTTGTGTTGGGGATGAGGGGTGGGGGAGGGAATTGGGGTATCACAGTCCCCCTTGTCCTTACTGTTGTTGGGGCACAGAGGAAAGGGATTGAAGTTCCCTGTGTTAAACAGCTCTTTGGGCCAGTTAGCACAGTGAATTTTAAAATGCAGCTAGCGTGCATGCTGTTCTTTCTGAGGTAGCGGGCAGAGTATTTTTGCACACTTGATAAGGAGCTGCAGGTTAGTGGGCATGCAAACATATCTAATGCATTGCCCATTAAGAGCTTTTTAGCATGACAGTTGTGTCAGTCCCCAAAGTGACTTGCCCAGGGTCATGAATATCAGTGACAGAAGAAGGGTTTCAACACAGGCTTCTTGGTTCCTGGTCCATTATTCTACCACACTTAATCCTAATACTGCAAGTGTGAGCCTCATACCATGTGTACGCACATGGTATGTGCATAAACCCAAAATATCTACATGATGCTAATATCAAACACCTGAATTTGGTACCAGGCACATGATCCATGGTCCCAAAACCATGCACAGTTGACCCTACCATGTCTTCTACTTAATGGCATCATGGTCTCCATGCTCCAGGACACTGTGACAAAGAGGGAATGGTAGGCTGGGGTAGTGCACAGCCCCCCCTGGTTGATGGATGGCATTATTTTTGTCCCTTGCCTATGCATTAATGACTAAGGCTGTTTTGATTTATCAGACAGACATTCACTGTTCATTTGCCATTACTGTGAAGCCGAGAGAGAGAAACTCCCAGGTCCTATTATAAATCTTTGACACATCGCTTTCTTCTATGACAAGCCCTCTATTGGAGAAAAATCTCCTCTTTATACTGGTGCCTGATTTTGATAAGCAGCTAGGGGTTACTGTTACCCTCTATCCTGAAACCTCGGACATACCAGAATAGAAACAGCAGCATTCTATAGTGTATATATGCATTAGGAGAAAAGAAAATTACTTATTGCTTTTGTGGAAAGATGCCTTGGCGATACGATTTTGCTTTTTTATCTGCCATCGCTTAAATCCAGTCTTAGATTGTGACTCACTAAACCCAGGAGAAAGGTTCATTTAGAAGCGGAGTTTTGGATCATGATTATTCAGCTCCTCTCTAGTAATGTCTCAGTAGGGAGAGAGATCAGGGACCGCTAAGGAAAGGGGCAGCATCCCAGCAAGAGCCGCTGAGGAGAGAGGAGGGTCCCAGCAGGGAGAGAGAGCTGGCACCACGGAGGAGACAGGTAGTGTTCCATGAAGCAGAAAGAGAACAGGGACCACAAAGGAAAGGGGCAGCGTCCCAGCAGACAGCAATAGCAGAGGAGACGGGGGGAGAGAGCGAGAGCAGGGACTGCTGAGGAGAAAGGGAGCATTCCAGTAGGGAGAGGGTGCAGGAACAATTGAGGAGAGGGGGGGGGGGGGGGAGTGTCCCAGCAGGGAGAGAAAGCAGGAACCACCGAGGAGAGGGATAGTGCCCTGACAGGGAAAGACAGCAGAGACTGCTGAGGAGAGGGGAGAAATTCTTAGGAAACACAGAGCAAGCACAGATTTTGAACTGTTCTTATTGATCCCTGGCAAGAATTCTATAGTTTCCCCGAACACTCTTGAGAATTATCCTAATAGGAAGAGATAAGTGTTTGCGTTACACTGACCTTGAATCTTGATTGATAACTCTTGAAAGGGTTTTTTTTCTCCCCATTTAATGTACTTGGCCGACTAGTGGTAGATGACATAACTTGTCAATTTTTCCTCCACTTAAATCAATCTTCCTGCTTTTAAGGAGTAGGCCATTTTCAACAGGCAATTATCTGAATCACAAAAGATTTTTCAAGGGCTGGATGTAAAGATTGACCAAATTGTCCTGATATCTCTCAGAATCTGTCACAAGTTTTTATTGACAGGCTGATAGGAAATATGACTTTTTTGGGCCAAGGTCAGCTACTTGAATAAGAAAGAAACAGTGATTACTCGATGACACAGTGGTTAGTGTTCTGTGCTGCCAAATGAATGCCTCTCTTTACCTTTTATTTCAGACTCTTGCTTCTAAGGTGAGTCAGGGCTTGGATCACTGCTGAAGGTGCATTCACAGTTCCTTACGGGAGGAAATAATAATTACAGATGAGAAAGTTGTAGAACCTAGGTTTTACCTATTAGCTGGGTCTCTGGTAGAACAGAATATTTGCTCTTGACAACTGATAGGAAGATGCATTGTGTGTTATGGGGTTGTGGTTTTGTCACTGGGGATAGAGCTGTTATTACTGCACGTTCTTTCCAGCTCAGCTCCAGGGAATGCAGCATTCAGTGTTGCAGGATTCTGGTTTTAGCCACTGAATGGAGCTGTAATCCTGGACTCAACTGCTCTGTTTGGTTCAGCTCATTTTTGACTGGTTGAGTTCTGTGAAACTTCTGTCTTGCCTCTGAGCTAGAGCTAAATGTTCTGCTTTGCTCATCTCTGCTGAACATAACTTCAGTCATATGGTAATTAACAAGGGCCTGATTCATCAAGGCATTTCCCTATAGACACAGAGTGGGAGAAATGCCTTAGTGAATCAGGCCTTAAGAGAGAAAAAAAGGTATAGCACACAATTCAGAGTTGCCTTTTCTTTTGCTGAATATGAATCACTGAGTGACCACATTGCTCTAAAGAGGACTGGGTGGTTAACTGAGGCATACAGACTTCTAATCTGTTGCTCACTGGTGTATATGCTATTTGGCTCTATAGCAATCATACATCATTACCATCTGATAGCTTTTATGCATCCTATATGACATGAGCTGGTGGTCTGTTTCCAGTGTCCATATTACCGTAACTGCCATCTTCGGCACTCTCAGTCAGCAAGGAAAAATAAATAACCCCAGCACCCGTTGAACTGGACTTTGACATTAGAAAAACCGGATTTAGAATTGAAAACTTTGTATCAGCTCCTAGAAAATCTTACGCAGAAACTATAACCCCATGTCAGTCCGATGGTTCCTTAAAACCTAGCTGTGAAAAGCCAGGGAACGCGTGTACTGCTGCTGCTGCTCATGCTGTACCTCTCCTACAGTGGGGAAGCTTGCGGCACTGCTGGTGCTGCTGCCTGTGCTGTGCCTGTTCTGTGCCGAGGTAGGCTGTTTATGGAAAGGAAATGTTGCACTGCCATTGCCCCTGTTATACCTGCTCTGTGGGAAGGAAGCTTGCACTGCAGCTGGCCAAATCTGTCCTGTGAATAAACGGAGGTCTTCGTTTTTTCTAGTCCAATCAATCTGACACTTTTCACCATTGCTAAAATGAAACAAAAGCGGTAGGTAAGAACCTGTCAGCGGCTGTGTGGAAGTGATTTTCCTCAGTGCATTTATCAGCTTGGCAGCAATGAGAGTGCCTTTTAATTGCTAGGATAGTTTCACTTACTGATGTGAATGGACAGCAGGGAAAGTATGACAGGGGGCTGTAGAAACAAGCGCAATTAAAGCTTCCTCTCCCATAATTTAAGGCATTAACAGCTCTCATTCTACCTGCTTCTTCCAAGATCACCTCAGATTTAGGGCCTGGAGCAGCATGGCCTTCTCTTTCCTTTCTATAACCACTCAGGTATTTCAAATGGATAAACCTTTCATTGAGGTTATAAATGAGGCAGTAAACCCAAAGTACTGCTTCTTTTCCTTGAAGCCGTAGCTGTAGAATTAAAAATCAGCTATCCTGAACTTCTGAGCAAACGTACACATTTCACAAACCTTCTTTGAAAGACGCACAGCTGCTGAGTTTGTATTTCCAGTGGCAGTTTCTCTGCATCTTGAAGAAGAAAACACTTTCTCCCTTTTCTCCTTATCTCTGTCTTTTTCTGTGAGCCTCGCTCCATTTTGTTGCTTACTCTCTTTTCAATGCCTCTCTACATCCCTTCAGCAAGGGGCTATCTGCGCTTGTGGTATATTTTGAGAGGGTTATATCAACCGACCGTATTCACACTACAGACCTATGTGCCAGCCAGATGCCCTGCATGGGGGCCCATTGTGCCAGGGAGTCCAGGACACATGGGAATAGAGAAAGCCATCAACACAGCAAACTTGTCAAGCTGATCACAAATAAGCCAGGCAGCCAGCATGAAATAAAATGAAGCATATTGCATGCATCTTAGGGGGCAGGAGGTACACTGTCACATCTATTCTATATAACTTAGGTGACAAGGGTACCTGTCCCCATGAGCATGTACATATGTCTTTGGATTGAGCAGCACAAGGACTTTAAGTGACTTCATATTGCAAGTTGTTGCTAAGTTCCATGCAAGGAAAATATCCATCAACTATGACAGTTTTTTACTGTGACAAATAGGATTAACAGCAAGAAAACCTGCAGAGAACTGACAGTGAATGCAAAATAAGCGTTCACTGCTCTTCAAAGACTCCCCCTCCCCTCCTGAGGACCGCCAAGCTCTAATGCTGCAGGAAGTGTGTTGGGCCAATGGGAGGCTCAGAACTATTTATTTTAACAGATCCACTGTAAGGCGACCACCTCAGCGAATAAAACCAATAGCAACAAACCACGATTCACCAATTGTGGAGTATCACGTCAAAAGACAGAAACCAGTCTGACCATTAGACAAAATGTCTTAGCTGGCATTTAGACATCAAAAGTTGCCTTCATTATGCTGAGCACCTTCAGGAAGCAGGAGTATTCTCAGCTGATCATTAATCAATTTATCTAGCCATTATAATTCCCATCACTCCCTCAGAGATCCCCCTGTATTTATCCCATACTTTCTTGAATTCAGATACTATTTTAACCTCTACCAGCTACACTGGGAGGCTGTTCCATGCATCCAATATCCTTTCTGTAAAGAAATTTTTCCTAAGATTACTCCTGAATCTACCCTCTTTCACCCTCATTCTATGATCTCTTGTTCTAGAGCCTTCCTTCCACTGAAAGAGGCTACCTTCTGGTGCATGCATACCTTTAAGATATCTAAATGTCTCTGTCATATCTCCTCTAGTTCGCCTTTCCTCTAGGGCAGTGGTTTCCAAACCTGTCCCCAGCCAGTCAGATTTTTAGCATATTTGCAATTAATATGTTTGAGATAAATTTGCATGCAATGAAGGCAGTGCATGCAAATCTCCCTCATGCATATTCATTGCAGATATCCTGAAAACCTGTCTGGCTGGGGGTCTTCCAGGACAGGTTTGGGAACCACTGTTATAGGGTATACATGGGTAGATCTTTAAGTCTATCCCCCATATGCTGATCATTTTAGAAGCTACCTTCTGGACCAACTGATTTTACAGCTATATATCTCCAGGGCTTTTTACCTTCCATCCCATAGCTTACAAAGGACATGGACCTCTACGGTTATCTTCTCCAGGTCATAAGATAGGAAGGACCTAGCATACTAATCGAAAAGTGGAAATAATGCAATTATTTAATAAGACAATGTTTCTGTTTTAATAGCAAAATGAAATGTTGAATTATGGTTTCAAGAATTGCATTTTTCTAGTTGTAATGCCTAGTTTTACCATAATTCACTTATGTAAAAGAGTTTATGTGTACCTGAATAATTTACCTTATAATGCCTTTTTGGTACATATTGGTGAAGCTCCTCTTCAGGTATTTGCCTGCTGGGCTGCAGGGTTGGTCAATTAGATTTTGAATTGGACTTTGGTTGCTCTTCCTTTTGTTAGGGCAACTTTTCCCTCTATGTCTTGAGCACACATTTGCACAATAACAGCGAACAACAATTTACATTCTTTATGAGGTCCTGCTCTCTTGTTTTCATATCATACATGATACAAATGGGCAGTCAATGAGGTAACAGAGAGAGTAATTAATGATGATCTCTTTTACAGATGCAACTTCTGAACTGTTTCCAACACATCCTACAGATGGCACTTGTCTTTTGAGCTTAAACTCCTGATGTTATAGCTATTGCTTCTTCTTGAGTTAAAACACTGTTCATAGATTAATTAGAAGGCCCAGAGTACTCACACTCCATGTTACTGTCCAGAGCAGTCATTTAAGACTGCAAGCAGCAGCGGATTCACGATGAAGACCGGCCCGGGGATTCGCTGCCCAGGCCAGCCCAGGAGATACCACGTGGTCTGCCGAGCGTGGTTCTGTCATGGCCGTGCTCGGCAGACCACGTGACTAGCGTGACTGGCCCACTGGGGGATGCCCGATCCCCCGATAGGCCAATCTGCCCCTGACTGCAAGTCTAGTAGTGAGATGATAGCATAGGTTTTCCTGGACCTTAAACTCACCCAACAAGGAGCTGAATCCTCACAGCAAATTACATGACTCAGAGCTCTTGTAACACTCATTCAACTCATCCAAAGTCAAATAAAGGAATTGGCTCCTTCTACAGAAGCTTGCTCAATACACACCTGCTTAGATTATTATTGCCTTTGTGCACAGGGTAACTGGAATAAATCAATATGACCAGTATTAACCTAGCGCCCCCCCCCCCCCCCTCCATACACACACACACACATTCACACCTATGGCTAGGATAATGGAGCACAACTGGGAGATAATGAGGAAAATACAACTCATTGGTTGTTGTAGGTTTCTTAAGCAGTAGGAAAAACTTGGGACCAGAGACATATTGACCCTATGGCAAACATGACCTAACTGAAGGACATGCTGCCGACAGGGGGTCATGATGAGGTGATGACCCACATGCTCTTGAAGAAGGAGACCAGTTTTGTGTCAGCCAACATGGCTAAAAGATGGAAAATTCACAGGTTGTCAGGAAGAGACAGGGTTAGGTTTTGTAGCAGCCCCGGAAGACAGACCACATGGTCGGCAGGCAGAAAGAAAACTAGCCTTGCATTGATCTGTGTGGGCATAAGAATGAGGATGCTGTGCTGCAGATGGAAGGCCAGTTAGAGGCTGGTGGGCTCTGGTCTGATGGGGGAGGGACTAAGGGAAGAGATATGGGTCCAACACTGGGGCAATACGAAAGAGGAGAATGGGGAAAGTGCTAGCTCCAAGTTTAGGGGGGAGAAATTGGGAGGGAGTGTGGCTAGGGTCTAGACAGGGGAGGCTAGGAATGGGAGAATGCTGCCTGATTCAGATTTCAGAAGGGAAAAGTGGAGAATGCTGCTGGGATCCCGCCTTGGAGGGATAGAGGAGAGGTGAAAAGGGACAGTGCTGGGATCCAGCCTTTGGGGAGAAGGGTGTGACGAGGGAGAGTGCTGCTGGTGTACAGCATGGGAGGTAGGGCAGAAGAGGGGAAAAGGCTGGAGTTCATCCAGGAGAGTGCAGGGTAGGAAGGGTGAAAGTGCTGGGATCCAACCTGTGGAGAGTGGGGTGAGAAAGTTGAAAGTGCTAGGATCCAATCTGGTGAGGGGAAGATGAGAGGGAAAAGTGCTTGAGTCTGTCCCAGGGTAGATGGGAAGGGGACAAATGCTGTCCTCCTGGGGAGGGACGTGGAAAGGAAAGAATGCTGACGTCTTTCCCCTAACTAATGCACAAGAGTCTTAGGGTGACCGGATCTCAAAAGGTGTCAGGTCATGGTTGTTGAGATTTCCAATTCAATTTTTGTCTGCACTGTTCTATTTCTAATTTGTTATTCTGTATTTGCTTTGGTGAGGATGTTTCTACTTATTCACTTCATGGAGTGTTCCCTAGTCCTGACCCCTGGAGTATTCTTCATGTGTGCCAAAGGTGAAGGATTTTGCTAGTGTTTAGTTTCTATGTGAGGATCTGTAGCAGTCTAGCTTATTCTGTTTTTCCAGTAAGAAGTGCATTGGTGTTCTAGGGCCCATTACTCTATTTGCAGTGCTGCTAGTTCATAGGAAGTGTTCTTACTATGTGAGTTCTGCGTGTTAGTACTATTATGGTATGGCAGGTTGCTACTAAGGTTCCAAGTATGTTTTTGCCAGGGATTAGTGAAGCACCACAACGTACCTAGCAGTAGAGAGAGTTTGCTTTTCTATTAATGAAATCCAGAACCTAATTAGTTTAATAAAATAAAAAAAATCTTATCATTCAGTAGAAGAGAAAAGGGCATGCTCATTGAAGCAAACACTTCCACTGATAAAGGCTATCATGAGTATTTGGCTTACAAAGTAATCATCACTTGAGGAAAAAACTTGTTTAACTGACTTTTGAAATCACTAACTTTTAAAAAGTCCTTATATTTCCACTAATGTCTTTTAAAATCAATGTTTTAGTCAGATTCAAAAATTACGTAAAATAGTTAATGGTAATATTGATAACTATAAACTATAAACTTTACAGGATTTATCTTATTAAACCAAAGATGTATCCACTTCATAATAGATAATTTCCCAAAAGCAGAGAAGTTTGCTACCTCCACTTCGACCTAAAATATGGTTTTGCTAAATGAGGCTTCCCCATGCAGATTAACATGAAGGTACTGGTGTTTTCACATAATGCAGTAGCCTCTTCTTTATAATGTGGAAATTTTATTAAGATCATTTATTAAGTTTATTAAATCCTTCATTGCTTTGGTAAGTGATAATTAAACTGTAAGCCAAGTGCTCCCAATAGCCATTATTATTGAAGTTATTTGCTTCAATGGGGATGCCTTTTTTGCTTCTATAGAATTAAAGGATTTTTGATTATACTAAAATATTTAACAGAGGCTCCCAGCTTGTGGGTTTTGTGTTGTGTACAGGATGAGAGTGCACTTTTTCACTTGGCCATAGGTGCCAAATTGCCTGGCCGTGGTTCTGCTTGGGACAATCTTTGGGGATACAAGCCAAAAGAACTTCTTTCAAAAATTGGACAAAGGATCCATCTGAGGAAAATAGGATAAAGCATAAGCATTGGCAAGTAAGATGTAAAACACTAAGGCGGCGGGTTAAAAGAGAATTTGAGAATAAACTGGCCTTAGAGGCAAAAACTCACAATAAAAACTTTTTTTAAAAGGTATCCAAAGCAGGAAGACTGTGAGGGAGTTGTTTGGACTGTTAGATGATCAAAGGATTAAAGGGGCACTTAGGGAAGATAAGGAGCTCATAGAAAGACCTAACAAAATCTTTGTTTTGGTACTTACTGAAGAGGATGTTGGGGAGACACTTGTGCCGGAAAGTATTTTCAGTGGTAATGATTCAGAAGAACTGATACAAATCACTCTGAAGCTGAAAGATGTAATAAGGCAGATTGACAATCCGGGCAAATCACCTGGACCAGACAGTATAGACCCAGAGTTCTGAAAGAACTAAAAAATGAAATAGCAGATCTCTTATTGGTAACCCTTCATTGGGATTGTCCGCTATGCCTGAAGACTGGAGAGTCACCAATATAACCCTGATCTTTAAAAAGGGCTCCGGGGTGATCTGGGAAACTATAAACCAGTGAGTCTGGCTTCAGTGCCGGGAATAATTATGGAAACTATTCTAAAGAACAAAATCACAGAACATATAGAAAGATGTGGTTTAATGGGACACGGCCAGCATGGATTTACACAAGGGAAATCTTGCCCCACCAATCTGCTACATTATTTTGAAGCGATTAATAAACATGTAGATAATGGTGAGCCAATGGTGGTAGTATATTTGGATTCTCAGAAGGCATTTGACAAAGTGCCCCATGAGAGACTCCTGAGAAAATTAAAAAGTCACATAATGGGAGGCAATGTCTTATTGTGGATTGGAAACTGGTTAAAAGATAGGAAGCAGACACTAGGACTAAATGGGTCACTTTTCTCGGTGGAGAAAGGTACACAATAGAGTGTCTCAGGGATCTGTACTGGGACCGGTGCTTTTTAATATATTTATAAATGATCTGGAAAAGGGAAGTTATCAAATTTGCAGACAATACAAAATTATTCTGAGTTGTTAAATCACAAGTAGGTTGTGAAAAATTGCAGGAGGATCTTGTAAAACTGGAAATGTGGGCATTTAAATGGCAGATTAAATCTAATGTAGACAAAGTGCAAAGTGATTCACATGGGGAAAAGTAATCCACACTGAAGTTACATGCTGCTAGGTTCCAGGAAAAGGACTTGGGCATCATAGTGGACTATACATTGAGATCCTTGGTTCGGTGTGCAGCTGTGGTCAAAAAAGCAAACAGAATGTTAGGAATTATTAGGAAAGGAATGGAGAATAAAAGGGCAAATATGATAAAGCCCTGTATCACTACATGGTCGTACCTAGAGTACTGTGTGCTGTTTTGGTTGCTGCATCTCAAAAAAGACATAGTTGCATTGGAAAAGGAACAGAGAACAGTGACCCAAATGATAAGGGGGATGAAATGGCTTCCCTACGAGGAAAGGCTAAAGGGGTTGGGTCTGTTCAGCCTGGAGAAGAGACGTCTGAGGGGGGATATGATAGAGGTCTATAAAATCATGAGTAGAATAGAATGAGTAAATGTAAATAGGGCTAAAGACAAGGCGCTGAAGACACTGTAGCAACACGCTCCATGCTCAGTTAGTGGGACCTCTTGCTGAAGCGTGGTGGAGTGTCAGTCCTGGCCTTTTGTAGGCCTGAATCCATGATGTCATCAGGAGGCGCCCTGGGCCTTTTCCTGCTGCAGACCCTTTAAATGTGGTGACGTCGCACACATGCCTTAGGGCAAAACAATAGGTTTTCACACTGAGGAATGCTTTGCAACAGAAGCTGAAAAGGCTTCTGTGTTGCATGGGAACCTTGAGCCTGCTGCATGCTGGTGGAAAGGATACACGGAGCAGAATGCACTAGGATGGGAGGCAAAAATGCGATGCGATGTTTCTTAACGAGGATCGGCATATAAAAAACGTTAAATAAATAAATAAATAAATAAATAAATAAATAAAAAGAAAACCCAGGCTGGAGTGAGGTCTGACAGTAGCATGATTGTAGGTTGTTGATGTATCTCAACATGAGCCAAACTCTATTATGATGGGAACTAGAATTAATGTCCTTGGTTCTCTAGGTCACAGTGATATGACATTAGATCAATAGTGCTGTATGTAGGAAGTCTCTCCTTTAATAGAAAGTTGAGATAAGGATCTCAGGCAGGGTAAACATAAGGCTTGTGCTGATTAGTCAGAACCTGGAGAAATGCAGCCTAAAAACCTTTGATTGGGTTTTATCCTGTGGTGCTAATTTACAGAAAAACACATCTGAAGCAAAAAGGCAGAGTAGACAAAGTTGGAGGGGCTGAAAAGCTCCTCCCGGGGTGAATAGCGCTAATTGAAAATTCTGTGCACACTACAGGGAAAACTAACTGTTCTAAACAGGTGATTGCTCTTCCCCTCAACTTTTGAGCTCCTGCCATGCTTGGCCCTGTTATCTTGCCCTCCAGCTGAACCTAAGCAGGGAGTATATCCATGGGCATGACGTTCCCTTACCAGTTCAGTGGGAAGCTGTGGTATTACATGTGGAGGAGCAGAGGGTTTCGGGTGTACTAACCTGTTCATTTTTTTCAAACAAGCTCTTCTATTCCCCTAGAGCAGGATTACACATCTGCAGGGCAGCATTTTAACTAAGGCATCTTTCACCCCTGCTTTAAAAAAATTATAAGAAACTAATCATTTATGTAAGGCCCCTTTGCCTTAATGCTAAACAAATTCATGACTCTAATGCAGGGAAATGGTATAATCCCATTCTAGTCTATGCTGGAACAATAGTAGGGCAATCAGAACATAAGAATTGTTATGCTGGGTCAGACCATCGAGTCCAGCATCCTGTCTCACCCACTGGCCAACCCAGGTCGCAAGTACCTGGCAGATCCCATAAAATAGATCTAATTCCTGTTACTTGCTCTCAGGGATAGCAATGCCTTTCTTTAGCTGGCTAATAATGTGTTATGGATTTTTCCTCCAGGAAACCTCTTTTAAACCCTGCTAATTAATTGCCTTGATCACATCCTTTAGCAACAAATTCCACAACTTGATAGTGCGCTGAGTGAGAAAGGACTTTTTACAATCTGTTTTTGAATCTGCTGATTGTTAGTTTCATGGAGTGTCTCCTTCTTTTAGTAATATTTGAAAGGGTAAATATCCATCCTTTTTTTACCCATTCCATCCCACTCATTATTTTATAAACTTCTATCATGTCCCCTCTCGGCCATCTCTTTTCCATGCTGAAGATCCCTAGCCTCCTTAGCCTCTCATCATAGGAGACATATTCCACCCCCTTTATCATTTTTGCTGCCCTCCTATGAACTTTTGTAAGTTCTGCTATGTCTTTCCTGAAATGAAACAATCAGAATTGCACACAATAAATACTTAGTGTGGTCACACTATGGTTCAATACAGAAGCAATAAGATATTTTCTGGTTTATACTCCATTCCTTTCCAAATCATTCCTAACATTCTATTTGCTTTATAAACTGCTGCTGTATATTGAGCAGAGGATTTCAACATATTGGGGTAGATTTTTAAAGTTATGCGCGGGCGTGGATTTGTTTGCGCAACCTGGCATGAACAAATCTACCCCTGATTTTATAACATGCGTGCGCATGTTATAAATGCCGGATTTACGCGCGCAGGGCTTTTAAAATCTGCCCCATAGTCTACAAGGCTCCAAGGTCCTTTTCCCGGGTAGTGACTCCCAATAGAGAACCTAGCATCGTGTACCTGTAGTGGGATTATGTTTCCCTATGTGCATCATTTTACACTTTTCCACATTAAATTTCATCTGTCATTCAGTTACCCAGTCTCCTAGTCTTACAAGGTCCTTCTGCAGTTCCTCACAACCCGCTGCCATTTTAACAACTTTGAATAATTTTGTGTCATTTGTAAATGTGATAGCCTCACTAGTCATTCCCTTTTCCAAATTATTACGAATGTTAAACAGCACAGGTCCTAGTGCTGATCCTTGTAGTACTCTATTAATGACCTTTCTCCATTCTGAAAACTGACCATTTAGTTCTACTTTCTGTTTCTGGCCTTTTATTCAGTTACCTATCCACAGTAGAACATTACCTCCTATCCCATGATGTTGTAATTTTCTGAGGAGTCTCTCATGGGGAACTTTGTCAAATACTTTGTGAAAACCCAAATATACTATATCAACTGGCTCACCTTTATCTCCATGCTTATTTACACGTTCAAAAAATTCTAAAAGATTGGTAAAAGAAGACTTCCTTTTGCTTAAACCATGTTGTCTATCTATATGTCAGTGATTTTGTTTTTAAGAATGGCTTCTACCATTTTGCCCAGCACCAATATCAGGCTCATTGGTCTATAGTTTCCCAGATCAACCCTTGAGTCCTTTTTTTAAAAAATCGACATCACATTGACCATTTTCAGTCTTCAGGAATTGTGACTGTTTTAAATGATAGGTTACAGATTACTAGAAACAGGTTAGCAATTTCATGTTAGCAAGCTCTTTTAGAACTCTGGTGTGGATACCATCCAATCCTGGTGATTTGTTACTTTTTTAGTTTGCCAGTCTAATCTATTACGTTCTCCATTGTCACAAATATTTGTTTTAGTTGCTCAGAATCTCCACCATTAAAGAATGTTTCAGGTATGCACTAAGATCTGTGATAAGGCGATAGCTAAATCCAGAAGAATGCTGGATGATAATGCCCTTGTACAGGTCCTTGATGAGGCCTCATCTGGAGTATTTTGTTCAGTTCTGGAGCCCGTTTCTCAAAAAGGATAGGAGACAGGATGGAGGAGGTCCAGAGAAGGGTGACCAAAATAGTGTGGAGTCATTATCAGAGGAGAGGCTGAAGGATTTAAATCTGTATACCCTGGAAGAGAAGAAGAGCAGGGGAGGTATGATGCACGAACTTCAAAACGTTTCTGTTGGAAAGAAATCAGTAGAACTAGGGGTCACGTTGGTTCTGAGCGTTCCCCCCAGGAAATATTTCTTCATGGAGAGGGTGGTGGATGCCTGGAATGCCCTTCTGGAGGAGGTGGTGAAGACAAAAACAGTCAAAGATACTGTGTATCCCTAAAAGCTAGAGGATGGAAATACATATCCAGCATAGCTCTCTGCTTCAACGGCAGGAGGGAATGAAGAAAAGTGGATCCATATACAGACAACAACCAACAAGGACTGAATTACATAGTCTGGGTAAACAAATAAGCATGGGTGTAGCTTGCTTATTGCAGCGGTTATTACCTCTAACTAATTAAGCTAGATATTTCACTTAGATGCTGTTCCAACACTGCTCTCTACATTAATGTCGGGGGTGGAAGGGAAATAGAACCAAAAGGTTACTAAGGGACAAGAGTAACAGATAAGTATGAGGAAAAAAAAGTATGAAAGCTTGCTGGGCAGACTGGATGGGCCGTTTGGTCTTCTTCTGCCGTCATTTCTATGTTTCTATAAGAAAAGGGTGCATGGGGATAATTTGCTGGTGCATTGGTTACTACCCTTTACCAAAAAGCCTTGATATTTTTTATGCAACTGCAACATTACTCTCTGTTTCAATGCCAGGGGAAAAAGGGGAGTTGGATTCAAACAACAACCAACAAGGATCCTGACTATTACAACCTGGGGAACTGATAAGCATGGGGGTAACCTGCATGGAGCAGCAATTACTACCCTTAACAGAAGGCAAGGGATAACTACTCTTAACCATTAAACCTTGATGCTTTTGATGCACTACAATATTGCTCTCTACTTTGACGGTGGTGGTGGGGGGGGGGGGGGGATGGGGGTGGAAGAGGAATTGGATTCAGACAACCAAAATGGGCCCTGATTTTTATGGTCTGGGGTACTGATATGCAGTCATAAGTAAAAAAGCACAGGACTGCTTCTAAGGCCAAGTCCATAAGTAAAGCACATCAGCACTGTCTGAATTTACAAGAAGGCTCATTACCTTTTTTATGGGTTATCATAAGGCTTGGGAATAACTGCATGGAGTGGCAGTAGCTACCCTTATGAGAAACATGGGGTAACCTGCATGGTGTGGTGGATACTACCATAAAAAGCTTGCTGGGCAAAATGGATGGACCATTTGGTCCTTTTCTGCTATTTTGCTACTATGATCTCTGAAAGAATATGAGAGTCTTCTTGACAGGATCTATTGAGACCCTCTGCTGAAAGTGCTGGTGCTTTCATAAAGGGTACTGGAAGAATCTAGAGGTGCTGTGGTGAATTTGACACTAGGCAAAAACATGAAAAAAACAATCTAAGAACTCTATTTTTACCTTCATAAGAACATGCCATACTTGGTCAGACCAAGGGTCCATCAAGCCCAGCATCTTGTTTCCAACAGTGGCCAATCCAGGCTACAAGTACTTTCCCTTTGTTAAAACAGACACACTCTTATATACCGCTAGTTGTAGAACATTCAAAATATTTTTCGGATCCTGTTGACATGAGACACATTGACAATTTAAAGGAAGCAACATTGACAACTGACAATTTAAAGAAAGCAACATGCCCAGAGGAAACAGCAAGACGATCCTCTTTCAGCACGTTCATACTGACATGAGACATGATATGTGAACAGTATTTGTGACTTCAATAGTAAATAAAATGGTTCCCCACACATTAGCTGGCTTGCGAAGTAAAGCATTAAATTCTTGAAAATGTGAACATTTTGATTTTGATTGCAGAGTTGTGCGATTGTTACTCTTTGGAGGGTAATTTTGTAATATAATACATAAAACGGATTTACTCACATAAGTCCATTTTGAAAAGTATCCCATCAAATCTACTTGCACAAGTCACACCTGCTAATTGATCTGCACACATTTTTCATGAACAGTTATGTATGTACATTAGGGTGGCCCTTAGTTGTATATGATTTTGTGAACTGAAATATTTTTCAACTCCCAACCCCCAAAATTGTTTCAATCATTGTAAAAGTACTCTCTCAATCAGATAATATTAAAATGGCCCCCAAAGGCCCTGAAGTTCAGACTTTAACAAAATCGATATTTTTTATATTTCGCGTTCCTAGAGCTGTGAGCCACGCTCGGTGGATGGCAAAAGCTATTTATGCCTTTAAAATATATTTATTCCAAGATGAAATTTAAACTGATCAAAAAAGAGAATGATTCAATCAGAAAAGCATGCATTTTTCTTATCAGACTCTATTTACGAGCCTGGGTCCTAGCACTGCTGGATCTGAAAGCTCCGATTCTAAATTACAATTTTTTACTGAATTTAATTGAGTATAAGGATGAGATCCAGAAATTAGTAGTGCTGCTGTGAAAAAATTTGCAAGCCATCTATGGTATCTGTCACCAGAAACTGCGGCATTCGCATTCTTTGATGATGAAGTTCCACTAGACATTAAGCAATAAATGGCTAATATAATGAGACTATACAAGACAGCGATGCAGAAAATCAAATGATACATTGCTAGTAGTGAAGATCTCAACCATTTGAAAGAAAACACATCTATGATTTTATTTCCGCAGAATCGAAGATGAGCTTCTCAAGATTTTCAATAAACACAAATTTTCTAAAAAACTGCCCATCTACTTGGAAAGATGACATCAACTTCCAACATGGGTTGGAAACATTGAAAAGCATTGTAGTAGTTAATGACGTGGCTGGGAGAGGAGTGAAGCTAATCCAAGAATATCAGAACATTCTGACCAAGAATGAAAAAGAAAAGCAATACATTGGCAGATTGTTAGTAAACACAGAAAAAAGTACCAAGATGCTACCAAAACTGGCTTAATGAAGCAGTAAAATCTGGTAACTTATTTTTATTGTTATTATTTCCATTTTAGACATTATTTTGCGAAGTATGTATTTTTCTTTTGGTTTCAATTTTTGCTCAATCTTGGCTAATTTTTATTTCATGTAAATAATTGTATGAAGAAAATAGTTATAAATACAATTATCTTTTGATTATGCTTGATTATTGTTTTCCCAAACAACATTTGAAAATGAAATACAAAAGTTTTAAATAAGAAATACTAATTTTTGGTGAAATTTGAAAATGTAAGGCCTTTGGGGGTCCCCTTAAAATAGTTCAATTGAGCTGAAATTTGGCAAGGAGCACGTTTTCAAATATTGGAGCAAGATTAGGGGTTGGGAGCAAAGAATTTCAAAAGTTGAAAAATAAGGGCCACCCTATTGTACATACTTTTAGAAATTCAAAAGTGTGTGTGAAAAGCCACTCTCAGGAATGTCTCCACTCACTTCAAGTAGACTTATATGTGAGCATGACATATGCATGTAGCTTTGCTGCATTTTGAGAAGGTAATTTTGTATTACCCACAGAAGTCCCTTCTTGGGAGATCATTTTCAAAACAACTTTTACATACATATAGCCTGGTTTATGCATGAGAATCTGAGTTTGAAAATTACCTAGGTGTTATCCAAGGAAAAGTATTCGCTGAGCATACTTTCATGAGTATTTTATCCCAGACTAGTGAGAGGCATTTCAGGAGGCAGAGTCATGGCAGGGAAACCATTTATACACACATTTGTGATTTTCACAAGTATGCATGTGAATATGTAATTGAGAGCCATTCTTTGATTACCATTATGCCCAGAAGATGTGAACAGGTTAAAAAAGTCGTTACATAAAAGTTATCTGGCCTGCTGCAGGAGCAGGACTAGGCAGAGACAGCATGCTGCTCTTTTGTTTGGGTACTGTCTCCCCTCTGATGTATCAGCTGTTTAAAGCAGAAAGAAGGGCTGCTGCTACCCATGGTCATGAGAGATCAAAGGGAGCTGTTGGTGTCCTTTCACTTTAGTAGCCCAGCAATGATGACATCATAGCCTAGACTCTTAAAGGGGCCAGGTTATATCAGCATCACAGAGGCAGGCACAAAAGTAAAATAAAATAATTCAAAGTAAAACAATACTAAGTCAGATTAAAATAAAGGCAAGGGGGAAAGGACAAGCAGTAGAGGGCACTTACCAAGTTCATGCAGCAGTGACAAGCTACCACAGCACTCTCCTTGGGAGTGATAGAGAAACACTGAAGCACAAAGCACAGCAGGGACAGCAGCAAGGGATGCTAGGATAGCCTCTGCTGCTCAGCTGTATGACAGAGGGTCCTGGAAAGTAAAGGTGAATCCTAGTAAGCAAGTCCATGTAGCCCCTAGGAAAAATAGTTTAAAAATAAATGTTTTGACTAGATTGAGTGTTGCGGTGACCAGTGCTAGCCCCGATAACTTGTGCAAGGCTGGTGTAGTGTATTTATGTAGCCAGGGACTCCAGTCTAAAGCAAGAATTCAGTCCAGGCTTTCCTGAAGGCACCCTATATGAGTATTTTACAACTCAAAAGCATGGGGGCTAGCCTTGTGGCTTTTGTCAGTAATTTGCCTAGTGTAGGAGAACTAAAACGTAAGGTGTATAGCCCATAAAACCTTGTTTTGGGACAGTGCAGCTATTTTTAAAATATAAGGAAAATTAAATAGAAGTGGCTGACACCTCTGCCTTGTCACCAGGAAGGCTGAGAGTGGCAGTTCCTGGGAAAGTAAAGATTTTTTAAAGTGGCACTATTTTATACTGACATCAGTGGAGCAAGGAATTGCTCTGGGTAAAAGATTTTACACATGTGGAATTGAACAGAAGGCAAGAGGCTTTTGCAGAAGGCAGAACTTCTGGTCATCAGTTCTGTCAAGCCTCAAAAGAAATTGTGGTGGAGCTAGTCTGCACCCTAGGGGAACAGCCAGAAACCAGTAACACTGCTGTTACTGAGTTTCTGTGTCCCTGGGAGATTTGAAAGAAAGAGAAAGAAAATGAGAAAATTTGATTCCAGATCCCAGAGAGATTCCTGTGCCCTGAAGATAAAGAAAAGGAGGGACAGAGTAATGAATAGTAGAAGCAACTGAACAGGATTGCGGTAATTTTTTTTTTTTAACTGTTCTAATTAGAGGGGAGTGGGATTTTGTTTTGTATGTAAAGTAACTGCTGTTTCCCTGAAATTAAAAACAGGGCCCAGTGGGTCTGTGGCAGATTCTATCGCACTGCGACTCAAAGAGTGGCCCAGTGGGGCTGTGGTGGATCCTGTCTCACTGTGGCTTGAAGAGTGGACCAGTAGGACCAAGGTGGATACCATCCTGCCACGGTATGAAGAGAGGGAGAGGCCCTGAGAGGGTATGTGTGAGCGAGAATCTGTGTTTGTGTGTGAGTCTGTGTGTGTGAGAGAGAGGATATATGTGAGAGCTTGTATGTGTGAGAGAGTCTGTGTGCATGCATGTGTGTGGCATGTGTGTATAAGGGAAAGAAAGCCTGTGCGAGAGCATTATATGTGTGAGAGCCTATGTGTCAAATATAGCTCTCTCTCTCTCACACACACATAGGCTCTCATACATATGCACACAGGTTCACACACACACACGCACACACATATATGTATGAAAGAGAGGGTATGTGAGAAAGAAAAGGCCTGTGTGTGAATGGGAGGGAGAGAAAGAGAAGGTATGTGTGTATGAGGGAGAGAGATCCTGTGTATGTGAGAGAGAGGAAACATGCGTGAAAGCATGGATGTGTATTGAGAGAGGGAGTATGTGAGAGAATGAACATGGGTAAGTCTGTGTTTGTGAGAGAGAGGATAAAGTTTGTATGCCCCCTCCCCCAATCCACTATTTGAGAGTGACTGGAACTGAAAAGATACCAAGAGATTTTTTTTAAACTTAGTTTCAATTATTTGATATTTCTACTGTTTTGAAATATTTTATTGGTATTTTGGGAAAGTCTTTAAAATTATTATGAAATATTTATTTTATTAGTATGGTTTTGCTATTATGATTCATAATTTATATTTCTTGATTTTGATTGATGTTTTATGTTGTACTGCATATAGCATCTGGCTTGTTGTAAGTTCCAGTTCATTTTCTGTCTGCACATTTCTGTTTATGCTTTATTGTCTCTTTATTCTGTATTTGTCTCCAACAGTTAACTGACACCTATGAGTACATTTTGTGTAATCAATAAGGTCTTAAATATCATCTGAATAAGATCTTGTGTCTGTTTTCTAAAACTGTTGATGCAATGCTGTTGATGCAATGCTGTTGATTTTAAAAATAGTTTTGCTGGGTGGCTAGAACTTGTCAAGGCTTTCTTTATTGTATATGGTACCCTTAGGAGTTTTTCTTGCAATGTCTTATAGCCAAGATGCCAGATACAGTTAATGTCAGGCCATGGTATGCATAGTCTAGGGGTGTGCTCTACTTCTTTATTATTTAGACATAATTTGAAATTTGTGTTGGAGACTTTTGGGCTCAATTCTGCTGGTAATGTTTAATCTAGGGATAAATGATTGATAGAAAATGAAAAATATATCTATTCTGTAGATGCAGCATTTCCATATCTAGAAAATTTATCTCTATATTTCAAAGGCCAGCACTGGAGTTGATGGTGGAGGGAATGGGAAGAGTGCTGAGGTCAGGGGGAGAGATAAAGTATGCCTACCATCACAAATCTATGTCAGTGTGAGGGGGAGGGGTTCACCCTTCTCTCTTTCCCCAATCTGACTTCCATACTCTTTGCCCCCAAGGACCAAGGATCAGTTGGTGGTGGTGGTGGGGGGAACCATCAATGATTTTCATTCGGGGTGCCATTTGCCCTAGAGCCAGCCCTGAGTGAGCCCCTGTGCCTGGGTAGAAATCAAGGCAGGGGCTACACTTGTTTGCGTTCTATCATTTTCTTATTAGGACTCAGTAGGTAACGGGGCTGGATTTACCAATTAGGTGCAAGAGCTGGGGTGTGTAAGAGAAGATGCAGCAGTCCCTCCCTGAAGATGCACCATGTTAAAAGGGATGCTTCCTCCTCCGTCTTTGTGGCACTTTTCTGAGCAGAAGCATCCATCACACCCATTCTCTAACAGGTGCAGGGGAGGGATGGTACTGATTCTATTTTAAAATCCTAAAGTCACTGGCCTGCCCCTGCACCTTTAAGCAGGCAGGTCCAAAAAGCCATCATTGCTCAGAAAACACTAGGATGAAGGAGACAGTGCCACTTGGCAACCTCCTACTTTGCTTAGTGGGAAATCCAGGCCTAGTAGGTAAGGAGAAAACGCCTGTTCCTACCTTTGACACACAAATTACACAGGTCTGTGTACAACAGCAGTTAATGGAAAGCACAGTAGTAGGAATGAGTTTCCTATAAGCATAGTGGTTGCATTTAGGACAGAAATAAAAGAATCTATATAGGAAGTCTCTCTTTCTCTCTCTTTGCTGAGCCCACACATAATAAATCACTGTAATGCAAAGACTAATGAATTATATTCTGAGGAGAAAGGGTGTCAGAGTGCGAGAGAACAGTTCTATAGCAGAAGGCTCTTTGTGGAATAGTTGCTCATGTGGAGATAATGAGCTTATGAAAGGAATATTTTCTTACAGTAGCAATCGGACAATGAAAGTGAAATGAAGGCATGGAATGGTCTGAGTGATGGTGGTGGAGACAATAGCAGTAATGGAATTCAAGAAAGCTTGGGCTAAGCACAGACGATGATTCCTACTTGCAAACAAATGTAGAGAAAGCCAGAGATCAAACAAGTTCTATTGCAGCAGAAGAGGATCAGAAGGCTCATCTGCATACCTTACCCAGCAGCTCCCAGAAGAGAAATCCAGAGGTCACCACGAGCTATTCAGGCTTCAAACCCAACAGCCTGAGCTTCCAGAGGCCCTCCACTCTTTGCAGCAGAAGAGGACCAGAAGGCTCAAATGCATACCTTACCCAGCAGCTCCCAGGAGAGGTCACTGCAAACTTCAGACACCCCAGCTTCCAGAGGCCCTGCAATCCATGCAGCAGAGGAGGACTAGACGTTTCATTTCCATACCTTACCCAGCATCCACTGGGAGAGAGCTCCAGAGATCATCATGAGCTACCTTGGCTTTAGACTCTACAGCCCCAGCTTCCAAAGTCCCTATCCTCCTTGTAGCAGAAGAGGACTAGAAAGCTCATCTGCATTCCTTACCCAGCAGCCCCTGGAAAAGAACTCCAGAGATTACCGCCCAGGCTTCGGAGAGGGTCTTCTAGCCAAAAGAACATCCTTCAAAAAAATGGAAAAGGGATCTGGATGAAGAAACAGAAAACAATATAAGCACTGGCTAGTTAGATGTAAAACACTGATTAGGAAGGCAGAGACAGAATTAAAAAAAAAGTTTGCTTTTTCAGGTACATTTGAAGCAAAAAGCCTATGAAGGAGATAGTTGGACCATTAAATGAGTGAGGGGAAAGGGAGGACAAGGCCAAGCAGAGAGATTGAATACATTCTTTGCTTCGGTCTTCACTGAAGAAGATGTAAGACAGATACCCATGCCAAGAGTGATATTTAAAGCTGATGATTTAGAAGAAATGAAACAAATCTCAAAGTGCTGAAAGTACTGAAAAATGAAATTGTAGACCTAGTCTTGGCACTCTGTAAACTGTCATTAAATTTGGCTACGGTACCTGAAGATTGGAGGGTGGCCAATGTAATGCCTGTATTTAAAAAGGATTTCAGGGGGTGATCTGGTAAACTACAGACCAGTGAACCTGGTGTCAGTGCCGGGAAAAATTATTTATTCTAAAGAACAAAATTACTGAACATATAGACATAGTTTAATGGGACAGAACCAACATGGATTTAGCAAGGGAAGTCTTGCCTCATCAATTTGCTTCATTTTTTTTGAAGGTATAAATAAACATGTAAATAAAGGTGAGATAGTTGATACAGTAGATTTTCAGAAAGTGTTTGATGAAGTACCTCATGAGAGACTCTTGAGGAAATTAAAAGGTCAAGGGATAGGAGGCAATGTTTTGTTGTGGATTGAGAACTGGTTAAAAGATAAAAAAACAGAGTAGGGCTAAATGGTCAGTTTTCAATGCAGAAAGGTGAACAGTGGAGTACCCCAGGGATCCATATTAGGACTGTTGCTTTTTGACATATTCAAAATAACTTAGATATAGGAACAACAAGTGAGGTGATCAGATTTGCTGTGAATACAAAATTATTCAAAGTTGTTAAATCACAAGAGGATTGTGAGAAATTGCAAGAAGACTTTGCGGGACTGGGAGAAAAGGCATCCAAATGACAGATGACATTTAAGGTGGACAAGTGCAAATTGATGCATGTAGGGAAGAGCAACCCAAATTATAGATACACAATGCAAGGTTCCACTTTGGGAGTCACTATCCTCCAGTAAAGGATCTAGGCGTCATCAAGGGTAATATGTTGAAATCCTCTGCTCTGTGTGTGGCAGTGGCCAAGAAAGGAAATAGAATGCTAGGAATTATCAGGAAAGAAATAGAGAATGAAACATAGAATATCATAATGCCTCTGTATCGCTCCATGGTGCGACCATACCTTTATGTTTATGCGCAGGTCTTCTCACATAGCAGAATTAGAAAAGATACAGAGAAGTGCAACCATATGAGAAAGGGAATGGAACAATTCTCCTATGAGGAAAGGCTAAAAAAGTTAGGGCTCTTTATTTGGAGCAGAGATGTCTGAGGGGATAAGTGGTAGTAGTACTGCTTACCTTCCAGTTGGGGTTATAAGAACATACGAAGTTGACATACTGGGTCAGACTAGGGGCTGGATTTTCTTTCTTCGCACTGGTTTGTGAATCCCGGTGCTAATGGGGGGTGGGGGGGGGGGGGGGGGGGGGGGGGGGGGGGCAGGCCTGCGAAAGCCGGCAGCGATCGCACCACTGCGGTGCAATCGCTGCCGGCTTTCGCACCCAATAGCGCCGTCGTAAAAGGTGGTGCTATTGGGCGTGCTACTGGCGGCGATAAGGGGCCTTACCTTTTCGCTGTCAGCGAAGTTTCTGCGGTGTCCGCCCTGACACCACCCCGACTCCTCCTCTTCCGGTACTGACAGGCCAAAACTCTTTAGCCTTTCCTCATTGGGGAGCCATTCCATCCCCTTTATCATTTTGGTTTCCCTTCTCTGTACCTTTTCCAGTGCATCTATATCATATTTTAGATGTGGTGACTAGAATTGCACACAGTACTCAAAGTGCAGTCTCACCATGGACCGATACAAAGTCATTATGAAATGTTCCATTTTATTCACCATTCCCTTCCTAATAATTCCTAGCATTCTGATGCCTAGATCTTTTTCCTGGGAGGTAACTCCTAATATGAAACCTAACATGTAACTACAGGATGGGTTATTTTTCCCTATGTGCATCACCCTGAGCATGTCTTCATTAAATTTCATCTGCCATTTGGATGAGCAATCTTCCAGTCTCACAAAGTCCTCCTGTAATCTACATAAATAAAAATGTTAAATAGTTTGGACAAAATCACTAATCTCAGAAACCACTGAACCGATTGCTTTTAAATTTGGACACAACCTTCATTTCACATACAGGAAGGTTATTCTGTACTTACATTACAGATATGTCACACCTGTGACAGGTAAAATAGGTTTAAAATATTTTTCCAGAAAACAGCGATATCTGCTGGATGTAAGCGCCATCTGTTACACCTTACATGCTACACTAATCATTTCGCCAGTCCAGGTCCACGTTTCACTTCCATTTTAACACATTCGCGCACTTTTTTCGCCGGAAGATAACTATTTCCTTTACAGATAAAATACACCCACCACCCACCACCCTCCTCACACCCCCCACACACATGCCAAATTGATTTACTTCCCACAGCCTCCCAACACACACAAAACCACCCTCCTCACACCCCCCACACATGCCAAATTTATTTACTTCCCAGGCCCTCACAACACACACAAAACCTGACAGAAGTCCGGGAGGCTCCAGCGGGGGGGCCAGGACCGATCCGGGACACATCTCCTGCACTATGGCCGTTGGCTGCCAGCAATCAACATGGCGCCGACGGCCCTTTCCCTTACTATGCCACTCGGGGACACCATTGGTGGCAGTAGCCCATGTGACATAGTAAGGGCGAGGGCCCCTTGGCGACATTTTCAGGACTGGCAGCCGGCGGACCTTTGCCCTTACTATGTCAGAGGACCTACCGCTGCCATTGCTCCACCCCACTGACATAGTAAGGGCAAAGGGCCGTCGGAACCCATTTCAGTGCTCGCAGCCGACGGACCAACGCCAATACATCGCTCCCGGACCGCTCCCGGACCGCTCCACCGACTGACATTTTTATCAGGTCTCGGGGGGTCTGGAGGGTGGGGGGTGGTGATGAATTTATTGCGAACAACTTGGGGAGGGGTCATGAGGGGGGGGCAGGTTTCATTCATTCAGCAATTCTGGGGTGGCAGGAGGGTGGGCTACTGTTTTTCGCGGGGCTGGAGGAGAGGGGCAGGAGAGTGTGGGGTGGTTAGTTTAAGAGAACTTTTCTCATAGGGTTGTTTTTTGGGGGAAGGGGGAGGTTCACACACAAATACATACACTAAACTTGCACCATCTCGGGAACGCACCAAAATGGCCCTCCCCAGACCACATAACAAATTTGGAAGTGCACATTTGGTTAGGCACTCCCCTATTTGGCTACATAACGTGCACAGATGCCCAGGGACAGACCACATGTAGCACCAACAATTTTAATTTCCCAGGTCTTGGGAGGGGGCAGGAGGGTGGGAGGGTTATTATTTGATTTAAAGGGTTGGGATTGGGGGGATTGTTTGGGGTGGGGGGGTTCCCACAGAAATAGAAAGACAAAGGTTTTCTGATCTGAAGGGTAGGCAGTAGGTGGGGGGAGGTGACAGTGAGGGGAGGGAGAATGAGGGGGGAGGTGAGTGTCAGGGGAGGGAGAATGAGGGGAGAGGTGAGTGTGAGGGGCGAGAGCTGGAGTGGGGACAGGGGAGGGAAGGGGGGTGAGGGACCAAGGGGGAGGAGGATGAGTGTCTGAGGTAAATGAGCAAGGGGAAGGGGGAGGGAGGGTAAGGAACCTAACTCTGCCACTGCAACGCGTGGCTGGGTACCGCTAGTTTATCATAATCCTCTTGGGATTTAGCAACCCTAAATTTTTTGTCATCTGCAAATATGAATGTCTCACTCATTGTTCCCTTTTCCAGATAATTTATAAATACATTAAAAAGCACCGGTCCAAATACAGATCCCTGGGTCATTCTACCGTTTACATTTCTCCACTGAAAAAAACTGACCATTTAAATTTACTCTGTTTCCTGTCTTTCAACCAGTTTCCAATCCACAAAAGGACATTGCCTCCTATCTCATGAACTGAATTTTCTTAGAAGCTTCTCATGGGGGACTTTGTCAAACAGCTTCTGAAAATTTAAATGCATTACATCTTACTTTAACCACAGGTTTATTGACTCCTTCCAAAAATGTAGCAGATTTGTGAGGTAAAACTTCCCTTGCATAAATTCATGCTGGCTGTGTCCCATTAAATCAAGGCCTATCTATATGTTCTGTGATTTTGTTCTTTAGAATAGTTTCCATGATTTTCCCCAGCACTAAAGTCAATGGTCTACAGTTTCCCAATTATCCCTGGAGCCCTTTGTAAATATCAAGGTTACATTGGCCACTCTTTAGTCTTCAGGTACAATGGATGATTTTAATGATAGGTTATAAATTTCTAATAGAGCTGAAATTTTATTTTTGAGTTCTTTAAAACCCTGGGGTTCATACCATCAGGTCCAGGTGATTTATTACTCTTCAGTTTGTCAATCTGGCCCATTATATCTTCCTGATTCACCATGATTTGGTTTAGTTCATCTCAATCATCATCCTTAAAAACTGTCTCTGGAATGGGTATCTCCCCAACATTCTCATTAGTTAATGCCAAAACAAAGAATTCGTTTAGTCTTTCTGCAATAACTTTATCTTTCCTAAGTGATCCTTTAACTCCTCGATTGTCTAATGGTTCAATTGACTCCCTCACAAGTTTCCTGCTGTGACCATCTTCTTTTCAAGGCATATAAGGACATTTCCCCATGCAAGCAAGAAATGCTTCTGGTCACCACATGTCAAAAAAGATATAGTTGCGATGGAGAAGGTACAGAGAAGGGCAACCAAAATGATAAAGGGGATGGAACAGCTCCCCTATGAGGAAAGGCTGAAGAGGTTAGGGCTGTTCAGCTTGGAGAAGAGACGGCTGAGGGGGGATATGATAGAGGTCTTTAAGATCATGAGAGGTCTTGAACGAGTAGATGTGACTCGGTTATTTACACTTTCGAATAATAGAAGGACTAGGGGGAATTCCATGAAGTTAGCAAGTAGCACATTTAAGACTAATCGGAGAAAATTATTTTTCACTCAACGCACAATAAAGCTCTGGAATTTGTTGCCAGAGGATGTGGTTAGTGCAGTTAGTGTAGCTGGGTTCAAAAAAGGTTTGGATAAGTTCTTGGAGGAGAAGTCCATTAATGGCTATTAATCAAGTTTACTTGGGGAATAGCCACTGCTATTAATTGCATCAGGAGCATGGGATCTTCTTAGTGTTTGGGTAATTGCCAGGTTCTTGTGGCCTGGTTTGGCCTCTGTTGGAAACAGGATGCTGGGCTTGATGGACCCTTGGTCTGACCCAGCATGGCAGTTTCTTATGTTCTTATGTTCTTAATGCTATTGGACTGCATGACCTTGCAGCTGCCCAATCCATCTAAAAAACTGAAGCATGGCAGGAGGAGGGGGGGAGCCCAGGCCCAGGCTTGGGCCTGGATCTGGGCCTGCAAACCCTGACTTTACAACTATTTTGAGAGTTTGGGAAAGTATAAGAAACATGGGCCAAGAGGGCTATGCTTGAAATTTTCAGGGGAGGAAAGGGATTGCCCGCTGGCTCTTTCATTTTTTTTTTTGGTTTTTGTTTTGACAGTTTGGCCTCTGTTGGAAACAGAAAGCTGGATATTGTATTTATTTATTTCTTTAGCACCTTTTATATACTGATATTCATTTGTACATCCTATCGATTTACAGGGAACTTATGGAAATACATGGAATGTGTGTCTTTTACAGATATCCAGGTAAGTGGCACGTTATCCGGCCACACAAAGCCAGATCATGTAAAACCTACCTTGTTATATTCAAATATAGCTGGTTAGGGTTTTAAGTTATTCAGCTACATGTAGCCGGATTACTTTAGTCTAATATATTCAGTGGGACGTTTATCCCACTGAATATATGGGACAAGTTATCTGGCTAACTTTAGCTGCATAACTTGTCCACTAAATTGCCCACTGAATATTGGCCTCATCAGGGATAAGGATAAGATGGAAGCTGTTCAGAGAAAGGCAACCAGAATAGTATGGAGTGTGCATCAAAAGCCATATGGTTTGAGACTGAAGGACCTGAATATATTATGTATATCCTGGGGGAGAGGAATTATAGGGGAGATATGATACAGACCTTTAAATACCTGAAAAGTATTAATGATGCACAAATAAGCCTTCTCTGTTGGAAAGGAAATGTAGAACTAGGGATCATGATATGAACTCTGTGTGTGTGTGTGGGGGGGGGGGGGGGGGGGGGGAGGGACGACTCAGAATCAACATCAGTAAATATTTGTTCACAGAGAGCGTGGTGGATACCTGGAATGCCCTCTTAGAAGAGGTGAAAATTAGAACGTGATGGAATTCAAAAGGGCATGGTACAAACACCATGGATCCCTTCAGGCTAGAACATGGAAATGAAAAAATGGGGTAATCTATGTTAACTTTAGGTGTAACACTTCTGCATGGGGGTAACCTGCATGGATTGGCAGATACTATCAGAAGCAACTTGCTGGGCAGACCAGATGGACCTTTGGTCTTTATCTGCCATCATTTACTATGTTACCATGTTACTATGTTATTATGAAGTTGAAAGCTGAATATCCTCAAGGTGTTTTGGATGGACTGGAGTTAGTTGGAAGGTATAATGGACACATAAACTCAAAACTTTACATAGATGCATATTCTGCAGCGCTACAAACTTCCATATTTTTTTTTTATATTAAAATTAGGATGGATCTCGTTCCCCGTCACCCATGCAATATCTTGTGACATTTCTTGATTGTTGATGCTGAAACTGTGTATACAGTTCAGTTGATTAATCTCTGGAGTCTTTAGTTTTCTTTCTGAGATTTCACAGACACATGCAACACAATCCGTTTCTCCAAACAATCCCATCCAATTGATCTAGGTGCAAATTGCTTGAAAAAATCAATTTCACAGATCAGGATCCAGGATAATTTCAGTGGTCAGCAGCATGTATGTACACAGACAGATACGTAAAATGCTGAGGATAATACTGTGTGTCAGTTGCAAAAAAGCCAATGCAGTTTTCCTGTTCATGGTCCCAAGAAATTATAGCTGATGAGCATATAGATGGGGAACTCTGACATTATATAGCATTAATTTCTGAACCCACAAATATACTACCTCATCGTGGAAGGTTATGTGCATGCAGATAAGCATAACACTCAATCTGAAGCCTATGGACCTCTAATCTCATTTTGTAATTGTTATCCCAGAAATCCATAAATAAAAATGAAATCACTGAAGTGAATGTAATCCCCTGACGGGGTTCATAAAATGATGGGGGGAGGGGGCGGGAATTCTCTATTGTTTAAGGGTCATCTCCTCCATCTTTTATGTGGGTTCTTCAAAGTTGTTCATGCAGTTGGTGAAGTTGATCTAATGGGGACAACATGCACCACTCAGCACTCTCTTTGGCTCTTAGAGAGGTCATCCCCTCACTCCTCTCCATAGAATCAGGGTGGGTCAATAATGGACACTGCTACACTATATATAATTCCAGAAACCAACATGCAGCTTTCTTTTCTGGTATATCCAGCCAGCCAAAAATTATTTACATGACTGAGAAGGTGTTTCACAAGATACTGACCAAGTCAGAAAAATCATGGGCTTCCATACAGTGAATATTTCAATTACTGCTGACAAAGGGTCACCATATTATCCTTTTCACTGCTTTTTCTCTCCTTCAGCTCTATGGGAGGACTGAGATTTTTCCCTTCAGGTTTACCCATACCAAATTCTCATCCAATGGGCACACAAATACATATGCTCAAAATTCCATGAAAGTACAATACACCAAAAATTTTCCCAGGGTACTGTTCACACCCCGCAATAGTCCTGGACCCCTATATACCAATCTCTACATTACCATCCATGCTGGTTTCCCTGGACATAGCACTAGCACGGACTTCTTGGGTAATACCCTCAGTACGACTTACTCCTCTATTTACCTCGGTTTCTTCCCCTCTAGGAGCATCCTGCTTTGAAGTTTTTGGGTAGTTCCTTGGGAGAAGGACAACGCCATTCCACACTCCAGTCACTGGCCTCTCTGCTTCACCACTACGGTAAGCTCCTCTAGGGGAGGAGAAAACCTCTCCTTTCTATCTGTGCTAGATTCTCTGGGCCCCATACATCAAGAACACACAAGGGAAGTTCCCCACTGGGTTAACTCTCTAACTCCTTACATTTCTCTTTTTTTTTTTTGGCTGTAGGGCAGTTCCCCTGGGGGAAAGAACCCACTCCTTGTCACGCCAATACTCCTCTGCTCCGGTCCAACTATGAAGAAAAGGGACTTGGTTTTGGGCTTCTCCTTTTGAGGGGGAGAACCCCTACAGGGTCCAACTCCCCTTGCAGGGTCCTTGGATCTTCCAGCCCTCAGGAGATTACATAGCTGGAGATCCCTATATGGGAGAAGGCAGGGGAGGAAAGGGAAAAGATGAACAAAATCTTTCCCCTTTATGTTACCCACTTCTTCTTCAGCAACCAATCAGAGAGTCCCCAGACTGTTAAAGGAACATAACTCTTTTCCCCCAAAAGCACATTAAAAAATTTTACATGATGGCTTATTCCTCTAAAAGGTGATCCAGTGGTCATTTCATGGTACTACATGATAACTATTTAACTTATTTGTTATCAAGACATGATGAGGGTAGAGTCTTTCCTATCCCAGATGGTTTTGTATACTTCAACCCAGAACAAAAAAGATCAACTCAAGGGGTTGTCACATGAATGAGTCAAAAGCAAGATTGGCTCATTTTACCAACCCTAGCTTATCACCATGAATATAAACAGTTTTTTTAACATAGCAGTCTTCTCTTGCTTCTTTGAGCTTACAGTTTATTAGAACTGGAACTGGAATCTGGCACCATGAAGCTCCAATTGCCTGGAAATTGTTTTCCCTAATTTATATGCTTTTCCAAATCCTGTAGCCTGGCCATCATAGTGACAGTTCTCATCTGGGGGCCAAGAGCCACAGCTCCTTCCAGAACCCTGCAATTATAGACCTAAATCTTATCGCTAGTTGTCTTCATTGCAGGATGACTATGGCTCTCTCATCCCCAGGGTCTATGAATATTATCTCTGCAGCACACCCAGCCCCAATCAATCTGGGAAGTAAAAGACCTGAGCCAGTAATCAAACCCAGGCTCTCTGCATTGCAGCACACAGTATTGCCACTGAGGCAATGGGTCAGCCTATCAATTCCTTATAATAAGATCATTACATCTTCTGCTAGTTATTAAAATATCTTGGCCAAAAAAAAATCATATACAGCGGTACCTCACTATATGATCCTGGCTTACAAAGTTACTGTGAATATATAATCATACATTGTTGTAACGCATAGTTACCATACATACAGAACCCTTATTCTAAATGTATTTATTTATTTGATTTATATTTTGCTTTTCAGCACTTCAAAGTGGATTTCATTCAGGTACTGTAAAACTATGTGAAATAAAATAAGCTTGAAGAAAAAAAAGAGGTCAATCTTCTGGCTCATTATTCTACTGAGTACAACAATATGGAATACGTTTTCAAAGGGGTTTGACATGTAAAAATAGCATATATGCACGTAAGTAGCATTTACTCGCGTATATGCTATTTTATGTGAATGCTCCCTATTGGTTAGGGGTCACCTTCCCAGCCCTGGAGAACACTGGCTTCACTCAATGCAGCAAGCCGTTTCTCTCATATAAAAACCAACTGTCTAATGTATGTTCATCTTTGCCCCCTACCATGTGAACGCCATGTGACCATTATGTTTCACATTGAAACACAGCGAGCTGCTCTGGATGTGCACAGATCCATTTCATGTGAAAACTTAATCTGGGTGCAAAGTGTGTTTTCCATTTCTAGCACAGCTATAAGGCCACTAATAAACTGCCAGACCGCAAGATTACCCACTCAGCTGCCGCTTTGCCTCATAAGTATGTAGGTCTTTGCCTCTATAGCACAGTTCAAATCCTCCATTGTGGGAATTATCAAGACGAGGCTACACAGTGGCTATAACAGCCCCATTTGAAGACTATTTCATACTCAGCGGGAAAAGTGGCGCAAGATGTCAGGGTTTTTAAGCTTCCAATAGTCCCCCCCCCTCCCCACCCCCGGCTGATTTCACAGTGTCAGGCCACGTGACAATGTCTGATGGCCTTTTCTCCAGACCTACACCTGGCCATACCTGTTGCTTCCATCATAAAGAGTGGAAGCACTGCTTGCGTGTGGATAAAGGCCATGTGTGCTCATTTGGTGCACACACTGTGCACATTGTGGTTTATGCATGGGCATGCTTAGGAGGAAGTCACCATGACATACCCCCCCCCCCCCCCCCACACACACACATCATCAAACAGTTTACAAACTCCCTCCTGCACTTTGATAATCTACAGAAGCTATTTCTTTCCTTTTCTGTCCTGTTCATCCTGAAACAGCAATGAAATCTGGGCCAAGATTATCCCTACCTGTAAATTACGTAGTCAGAGTCATGACTATTCCTTGAAGATTTTCTAGACCAAGCAGGCCTGACAGACATCTGTTGGAAGCATATTTAGTAACAGATTCCTCGTAACACACATGGCCACTTCCAGGCCTCGTGAGCCATAAATGCTTTTACATAAAGAAAGATTCAATGATTGTGCAGGGAACATCGTTCCTGCCACATGAAACCTGGGGGAGCTCTTAAACTAGGCATTCATCACTGTGGCAATCCTGAGAAAGAAGCTTGTTGTTGGCTCACGAGGTCATCAGCTGACTACACCTTCTCTTGCCTTACTGCTATTCACAGGGCTGATGATGAACAGCGGGCCAGCACGCCTGCCTTCGAACCTCAGTCCACAAAGACATGCACATCACCACAGAAGCCACATCCTAAGGAGCGACACTATGTTATATTGGCCACATGTTATGTCACAACATGACCTTTTCTTTCTCCTGCGTGGTAGCCACATGGAAAATAAAGGAACTCAAACATGTATACACATGTAAGCATGCGCCTCTGCTTGGAAGGTGATGATGATGATAGTCTGTTCCCCCTGGAGTCTAGAGCCATTGTCTTTTAAGGGTGACCACATATAGTAAAAGGACAGTAACAGATACCAGCAATCAGACCCAGACAACAGTCCACAGATTTTCTCTGTACCAACAGATTTGCAGGACTTTATGCCAGATGGCCTAAAGAAGCTAATGCCGCAAAATTGCCCAGTGGTTCTGGGGCCGCCTGGCAGTTGTTAACCTGCTGCGAGGCCAAGGAGAGCTGCATGACGGCCCGTGGCTCCCAACCCGCAGCGCGGCTGAGAAGAGAGAACTGCGTGGCTGCCTGATGGTTTCCAGTCAGCCGCGTGGACAGAATTAAAAAGATCACGAGGCAGTTCCTAATCTGCCCCTCGCACAGGGCAGCAAAAACGCTAGCCCCGGCCCTGAATAGCAGTTCTGCCTCTGCATACCATCTCTCATTCTAGGCCCTGCTTTACCACACCATCTGCAGCTGCCTAGCTACAGCCCTTTCCTGAATGCACTCTACCTTCCCAACTACACTTTGGGGTAGATATTCAAAAAGAAGCCGAATAAGACTTATCCTGTTAACATACAAGGGATATTCAGCAGCATGCCTATGCTGCTGAATATGCCCATAGAAATAATTAGTTAGCTGGATAAGTCTTCTCCAGCCAATTTTATTCCTGCTATTGAGCAGGTCTAACTTATCCCGTTAAATATTGTTATTTATCTGGCTAAGTTAACCGGATAAGTAGCTCCTCCCAAAACACCTATTTACGCATACCACTTAGTACTTACTTATCCAGCAGGGTCATATTGCAACAATCTCTTCTAAGAAGAAACTGATGAGATCATTTAAATTAATGCCAGTTATAATCTTTCACTGTCAACAGTTTGTGCTGATTGAATTTTTAGCCTCTTTCTTCATTACTGGATTTCTAGGGAGGCCTTCAAAAACCAGGGAAAGGTCAGTTCTCCTACAAAAATGAGAGGCAGAGAGGAGAGGGGTGTAGTTATCCTTGTCAATTACAACTGAAAAGTTCACTGCAATCAGCTGATAAGTTCACTGCAATCTAAGACTATTATTCAACCAGCCAAACCTAGAGAGGATTAAGATTTATGAAACAATTATATTTGGAGATGTATTAACATGGAATCACCTAGCACCCTCTTGCTAGACTATGCACATTAAAACATTATTATTCAACGTGGGAAATTAGGAAATACACAGTGATCAAAAATTTCTCTTTGAAAAAGAGTTACTATAGAATCAGCTAATCCCATAGTTTTATTAAAGCTCCCCAATGCAATGTTATTTCTTAATGTTCTGCTAAAACATTACATACAAGTCATAGGAATACAAATTGTAAGAAGAGGAACTCTCCTGTGAAAGGATGAATTTTTTCATGTAAAGGTATATTACAAGTATTAGACCAGTGTTTCCCAACCAATATGTCATGGCACATTAGTGTGCCTTGAAAAAGTCACCATTGTCTGAGGCTGAGAACCAGACCAGCATCTGAGCTCTGCTCTCAGCACCTCACAGCAACAAGAGTCAGCAGCAGTGGCTCTTAAACATGTAGGAGTGCCTTTCTGAAAACACGTGTAATCGTGCTGCTGCTTCTTCAATCTTAATGTCTTGATATGTATATATGGGAGACCCTCCAGGATCGGCTTTGTCATCGCTACTTTTAACATCTTGTCTGGCTTATGCAATGATTATAAAATCTATGATGACAATAATCTATGATGACAACAATCAGTTAGTGCATTCTTTTTCAACAAAATAGACAATGGCAACTAAATTGTCTATTTCGTCATATTTTGGGAGTACCCCGAAACGAAAACAATTGATGAAATTTTGTGAAATTTCATGTTAGTGCACACTAACTATAGCTTTCCAATTTACAGGGGTAGATTTTAAAAAATAGCGCAATCGCGTACTTTTGTTCGCGCACCAGGCGCAAACAAAAGTACGCTGGATTTTATAAGATACGCGCGTAGCCGCGCGTATCTTATAAAATCCGGGATTGGCGCGTGCAAGGCTGCCGATTTTGGGCACCCTGCGTGCGCCGAGCCACGCAGCCTGCCTCCGTTCCCTCCGAGGCCGCTCTGAAATCGAAGCGGCCTCGGAGGGAACTTTCTTTCGCCCTCCCCTCACCTTCCCCTCCCTTCCCCTACCTAACCCACCCCCCGGCCCTATCTAAACCCCCCCTACCTTTATCCATGGATTTACACCTGCCAAGACCCGACCCGGGGGCTGTTCCGGAGGGCGCGGTCACGCCCCTGGAACGCCCCCGGGCCAAAACCATGCCCCCCGGGCCCGCCCCCATCACCGCGTCACGCCCCCGAAACGCCACGTCATTTGGCGACGCCCCCGACACGCCCCCAACACACCCCCTTAAAAAAGCCCCGGGACTTACGCGCATCCCGGGGCTCTGCGTGCGCCGGCGGCCTATGCAAAATAGGCACGCTGGTGCGCGAGGGTCCTCTCCCCTATCCATTTTATTTTAAGTTTAAAAGCTGCTCTCCCAGATAAATGAGTTTTCTGTAGCATAAATATATCTGCTTTAGATTTCATAATGTAATCAAGCACTTGTTTCCTTTTAATTGGGTGATTAAGACCATTAACATTCAGACTAAGAACCTTCAGAGCAGAAGAAGTAACAGTCATGGCAGAGGTATTACCACAGAAAACAGATTCAGGCACCTTACAGATGAATCAATTTCCAAGACTGAGTACAGTGGACAGTACTATCTCAAAAAAGGAAGCTGGACCAATGGAAGTAAAAATAGAAAATAAAACTTCCCTCAAAAGAGAGAAAGATTACACACACCCAAAAACAAGTCAATAATAACAAAGGACCTGTAGGATTATAATAAGGAGAACAAAAAGCGTTCTGTGAGTAAACAGAGGACAGTACGATTTGCCCTGCATCCACCTCACACTTGACAAAACCAAACCAAGATAGTTAGCATTATCCTTCCAGGCATGCAACATTAACATAGTATCAGCTTATGCAAATCATACATGAATGAGAGAATCGAAACATACAAACACTCTATAGCAAAAAGAACAATCCTGTACAACATTACGGGAACATCAGAGGGAGAAAGAAAAAAAAACCCCAAGATAATCTTTGGCCTCTGGGTACATAAAAGAGCCTAGAGTGAATGTACAATGCCTATCAGGCATTAGGAAGAAAGGTCTTCAAAAATGAGAGTTGCCATGGCATTATCTTTTTCACTGTAGCGATGAAGACCACAAGTGGACCGGGATCATCGTAGAAAGAAGTGCAAATGTTGGTGATGCGCATTTGAGCTGGATAGAGCAACCCGAATTTAGCTCCGGTATCCCTCAATTGCAGGCGGAGCGCCAGAAAACAAGTGCGATGCTGGGTTGTCATCTTCACTAAGGCCGGGACAAAGAGGATCTTCTTCCCATCCTGTAGCAGTGGGGCTTTAGCTTTCTCCACCGTCAAAATAGCGAGTGCCTGGGGATATCACAGGATCTTGGCCACAATGGGTCTGGGATACTTTGGGTTCACAAGAAGCCTAGATGGAACACTATGTGCTCTTTCTATTTCGAAAGGCTTGTTGAAATGAATATGAAGAATCTGCAGGATCTAAGACTCCAGAAAGGAAATAATGTCAGAGCCTTCCAAACCCTCCACAACACCCAGGATGCGAATATTACATCTCCACTTACAGTTGGAAAGACCCTCAATCGCATTCTGCATATTGGTATTGGTGGAGGCCTGATGATACACTTGCTCAGGGATCTCCTGCAGAGGCTCAAAGTGCTCCTTGCACTAATTCATTTCCTTTTTTAATAAAGTGAGTTGATCCACCAATTTTTCAACATCGGCCTTGATCTCCAGAGAGGCAAAGCAGTGAGCCTCCATTAATTCACACAGGCTCTGTATCTCGGCAAGCACTGAATCTGATGTGTCACCTTTTTCTCACAGTGGCCTAATCTTCTCTGGGATAGGAGGATCAGTTTTGGATTGCTTAGTACCAGACGAGATCGCATACTGCACTTCAGACTTGGTGCCCTTACAAGCAGCCATCGAGGGAGACAAATTTTGTCAAAATACAGACCACAAACCAAGTCTGGAAGGCAACTGGGACTAAAAGCACTGCACAGTGAGAGGGAGCGACAAAATCATGCTGCCATCTTGGAAAAGCTCAACAGTGCCTCCATTTTTATCATCTTTTTTATTTTATGAAATTGTTGTAATGAACTTGTTTTTATAAATATTTGGAATTATGTATGTTTCATTTTATACATCACTTAGTGCATTTGCGTGTAAGCAATTAATAAATCTTAACAAAGAAAGCTAGTTACAGCATGAGCAGCAGAGTGTGGTAATTAAAGGGAAGCATGCAGGGCATGGATAGCCAAGTCCTGCTTTGTTCGGTGCACAAAGCATCATCTTTTGAGCCCTTCCAGCCTCTGTCTTATCCCCAGGCTGAGTAAGACCGGAAGAGTATGCAATGAGCACTGGATGTGACTTATTCTGAGTGTTGGGAACAGCAGAAGTGAAGGAGCTCAGGCAGCCATATGTGACAGCCAAGGTAGCTAACTGAGCCAGCTTCTCACATTATACAAAGAAACTTATCCCATATCCTGCGCTTGAATATAGAAGGAACTGGCCCATTGTGATGAGCTCATGTGTGTCTCTGTCCCTCTTCATTTGTTTTAAAATTTGGAAGGGAGATTTGTGGGGCTTTCAATGCTTCTGTGGCTCTTCTGAACATATGAATCCTCTCTTAAGTCCACATTGCCTGCCTTGAGGAGGATGGTCGGTGTGCCACACACAATTTTTGTTTATGTAGGCATGCCTTGGGCTTGAAAAGGTTGGCAAACATTGTGATAGAGGAGATCTCACAATTGGGGGGATGGTCCCCTAAGGGCCCAAACTCATGCCACTACCAGGCACAGGCTGACACTCACTAGGGTAGGCACGTAATATTTATGGATAGATATTTTAGATGCAGAATATAATTAATGAGAGAAGTTTAAAGATAGCAGTCTGTCTTTCATTTATTGATAAAAACAGGAATATCAGAAACGATGAAGTCTATTACATGCTTCTCTCCCCTTCTATACTTCCCCTCTCCCTTACTATCCAACCTCCTTACCTTCTATCTTTCCCTTCCTCTCAAACCTCCATCCCCCCTCAACCTGACAGGTAGGAGAACAGAGCTGGCAAGGCTGCTGCCTCTAACTTCCTCCTCTTGCCCCAGGCTCCTCTCCCTTCTGCGCAGATGTGCATAGGTTGCATACTCAAAAAGCTGGCAATGATTCCCCTCTCCTCAGCAGTTTCTGCTCTCGCTATTTATACTGTTTATGAGGTTCTCTCCCATTCTCCAACTCCCTTCTCCACCCCCCTAAAAAAAGAGAGACTGAATAACTCCTATATATATAATTGACTCATTTACCTTGAGAAGCTAATGGCCAGGAAAAGAAGTCTGTATTGTTGCCCTTATGTTTCATTAGTTATCTTCTCTTCCTTGCTCTGATGGTTTTCTCCTGCCACATTGCACTCTACGAACTCTCCTCCACCCCCAAGGATAAGCACAACCCTTAACTTATTAAAATCTCTGCGGTAGCATGGCTGTGTGACAGGTGCACAGAGCACCTGCTGCTGTGAGTTCTTTATCTGCCTCTGTTAAATGGCTCAGGTCAGGCTTAGCAAACATATGTTAAAACAGACATTAGAGCTCCCTGGTACCCTTTCCTATTGCATATTGTTCCAGCACATTCCCTGCTTGGGCAGGGACCACATGTTCCATGGTAATTATTACCAGACACCTCACTGGCCATGCTGCAGTTAACTGACAACAGGTTCCAAGCCAAGTAAAGAAAGAATTCGAATTAGCCTTGCTGAGACAAGTAGGCCTCAAGGAAGCCCAGGCAGGCTCCTCCCAGTTTGTATACACAAAAGGTACAATCTGAATTGCATGATACAAACATGCCCTCAACTGCAAGGACCACAGATAAGGTTGCAAATTGGCTCTAGATTTTCAGATGTGCGTTTGTTTGGGTGCTTATTTTGGGTGCGCTATATTGCTTTGGGTGTTAGTCTAGTGCGTCCAACGCACCTGTGCTCTAGACTAAGCGCACTTTATTGCATCGGCCTGATAGTGTAGTTATGAACTGAAAGTAACCAAGCTATACTATAGTATTCTAAACATACTGGGGCTAATTTTGTAACAGTTCACATAAGAAAGTTGGCAAACGCACATAACTTACACCAATTTTCAAAGCAAATTTACATGTTTTTGTTTACATTGAAAACTACCTACACACAATTGCACTTGTTAATTTGTATGCAGAAATGTCTTAAATTTACATGCATACTTTTGAAAATCCAAAAGTATGTGCATAAATGCAAAACCCTCCCCAAATCTGTCGCCGGGAACACCTCCACTCGGTACAGGTAAATTAACTCATATAGTAGACAGACAATTTTATAACAAGCCATTTCTGTGGATAAAACATTGTTTTACCCATGGAAATGCCTTTGAAACTTACCCTCAGATTGTTTTGCTGTGTTGTTTTGCTTGGTGGCCCGCATATGCACATGTCCCTTTTACTTCTCTGTATGGTTAAAACCATATGTTGAAAACCAAAGAATCTGACCAAGCCTATGGTGGCAGAGCTCTGGCCCTGGAGACCCAGATGTGGGCATCCTGACTGGAGAGGTTGCAGGACCAACAGGTCAGATGTAGGAGTTTAAACCCAGGCTCAGTACAAGGAACCCATCCCTACTGGCAACAGAGATGTTGGGAGGTGTTGTAGAGTTTGGCCTTGAAGACTTTTTCACCAGCCATTGATCAGTGGGGAACATCAGATCATTTGCTGTAATATTTATAAGAGGAGGTAGGAAGATGGGAAAACCAGAGGAATCTTTCTCTCTCCCCCCCAATCCCAAATTCCCTGCCTAGAAAAAAACAAAACAGACAACATAAAAAAAGAATATGCAATAAATATTATCCCTTTAACCAGATGTACCCAAGCCATGGAAAACCTATTAACAGAACATCAGCAATTGTTGTCTCTCATCATTTCATACTTTTCACGTACTCAAAAAAAGTCTTCCATTATGGGTAATTGCTTTAATGCTTCACTTCTAATTAACTGCTGTTGAAGCTGCTAATTGTGAGCATAAGCTGTCCTGTAGTTACTGCATATTTATCTCTGATCCCCAGTGGACTACTGGATGCCCAGTGCAGACTTCCAGGGTGAGTAAAGATTGACACAATTATGTATTTTTTTTATGCTGGGGTGGGGGACTGGATGACTTGCTGCACTGATGCAAGAAACACAGAGACTTTGCTGCATAAGATCACAAAATTCTCTTTGATCTGCTTCTTCTTCTGCATGAGTACACTAAGAAAAACTAAAGTCAATATTTAAAGACTTTCAGGTTGATTTTAAAAGCGTTGCTTGCATAAAAATGCCCTCATGCACGCATATGTGAGCCGCACGCGAGCAACGTGGATTTTAAAAAGCTGCAAAATACGTGCGTATTTACCCGTGTGTGCATGGGGGTTAATGGGATGGAAGAGGGGTGCGTGCATGGGCGTTCCGGGGCAGGGCCAAGACTTATGCGCTTAAGTCCGAATTTTAAAAACGAAACCTGCAGCGCGCGCCTGCTAGATATCGGCAGTAACTTCACTGCTGCTCCTGATGAGGAACAAGACTGTAGATCTCAAGTTTTAGGGCTTATAGGACAGGGTGAAGGGTTCAGATCAACTGAGGAGCGTGCAGGATGAGGAACCAGAGGGGGCTGTATCCTAAAGGTCCATAAAAAATGTCTATCTTCGTGCTAACTTGTCAATCTCTTCCCCCCTCTTTTTGTCCTAAGGGGTGGGTTCTTTCTGTTGATAACCTTCTAGGCCCAGGGCATAGGTAACATCCCTTATGTATGTGTTACCATGGCTCTTTGGGGAAGGACCAGAGACAAAACAGTACTCACAATCTCCAATCTGTCAATGTCCTTCTTCCCAGGGATGGAAAAAGCATTGCGACCATATAGCATGTTCTTTTGTATCGCAGCCAAACACGTGGCGAGCGACCCTTTAATGTGATGGTTGCCCTAACCTTACAAGATCGCCATCATTTTAAAAGGCTGCTGGCCCAAAACAAAAAAGTGCAGTAAATGGGGAGATCTAGTGGGGGTCAGACCTGAGCCCCGTCTCAACCCAGGGGTGCTGGTTAAGGTGGCCCCAACTCCCCCAAAATCTAAAAAATAAAAAAAGAGTATGTGGAAGCTTAAAGAAACTGCTCTCTTTTCACTTCTCTGCCATTTCTCAGACTCTAAAGATGGATTACATCTCTAGAAAGAGGTTTGCCCTGGTACTGTTTAGCGCAGTTCACTGCAGTGACCTTTCTCTGCACTGCAGACTCCATCTTTAAATGCTAGGGCAGAACAGTTGAGGAGGTGACAAGAGAGCCCTTTTGTTAGATAAAACTAAAAAGAAATGCCTGTAGTGTGGACTCTTAAAAAGTACACCCAGTGAAACCTTGATTGCCTGCTGAATTGAGAAATGACTCTCCTACAGAATAATGATTCAATTCTCACCACAATAGAAAACAGCCACAGTCTACTGCACTTATGCTAAGAATTGCACAGCTCAGGTCTGCAAGGTACTTAGGAGATACTCAAGCCATTCATGCTCAAAGTCAGAAGTGCCTAGGCAGAACTCTGTATTTGTACCATATGTGTGGTCAGAAATGAGGTACATTTGCAGAACTGTGTATGGGTCTCAGTCAGCACTGGAAAAGCAGGAGGTTCTGCAGGGCAGGAAAGAAGGGCATTTGCAGAACTCTGTCTGTGTGCTTCTCGGTACTGGAATAGCAGGATATTTGTGGTTTATTGATATGCTACAAAATACATATTAATATATTTCTGCAAGGCAGGAGAAAGATGCCCTTGCAGAGCTCTCTGTGTGTATGGGGGTACTGGAGGTGGGGGTGTTTCTTGGACTGGAACAGCAGGGTAATTCTAGTTTATTTAAACAACATTTACATATATATATATATATATATATAATATTTACATCATTTACCATATATACAATCTTTACATTATTTACAAGAACATGCATAAAGCATACTGAAATAATCATTACATAACACTTTAACATCCTTTAACATCCAGGTACTGCTGTCAGGTAACCCCAGAATGCTCCCCAGATTTGAGGGGTATAGATAAGATGTGCTGCCATTGACAGAGTCCAAAACTCAGGCATTAGTCCAGATTGAAATTAACATAAACATTGGCAAAAAAACAGTACACGTTCCTCTGCATCATTTGGATTTTACAACCCCAGAGCATTTCATAGAACAGGTCATTCAGTCTGACTAACAAGCTATGGGGTAGTGGAAATACAAAACTGAAATACAGAAACAAGGGTAAAAAAAAATGTCTTAAGATCCCCAGACCTTACACCAGTCACATAGCTAGGGCAAGGTCAGGTCAATGCCATTTTGGAAAATGGCGCTGATCAGACCAGGTGCAAGGGTGCACTTGGCCTCTATATGTGATCTCTTGACAGGTTAGGGTGGGAGGGTGCCAGGGATGGGGAATCTGATCCTTTTATTGGAGGATGGGGGCTTGATGTTGGTCTTGGGAGAAGGTGGATGGGATGTATGGGGGCTGAAGCCTCAAGTTTATTTAATGATGAACTTAGGAGGAGGGGGGTCTTAATGATGAATGGGGAAGGAGGCCATCTTTGCATGCCTAAAGTTTTTTTATTTTTTAGATTTTGGGGGAGTTGGGGCCACCTTAACCAGCACCCCTGGGTTTAGACGGGGCTCAGGTCTGACCCCCACTAGATCTCCCCTTTTACTGCACTTTTTTGTTTTGGGCCAGCAGCCTTTTAAAATGATGGCGATCTTGTAAGGTTAGGGCAACCATCACATTAAAGGGTCGCTCGCCACGTGTTTGGCTGCGATACAAAAGAACATGCTATATGGTCGCAATGCTTTTTCGGTGGACACCCCCCATGACAGTGGGACCCCTCCTGCGATAAAACATCACAGCTTAGTAAATATAGGGGATAGCTTTGAAGATCTTGTAAAATTCTGCGGTTAGACATCGCTCAGTAGAGATCTTTTTTCATTGTTTACTATTGAGGATGTTGGGAAGATAATATTCCCAAAATATTTTTCAAGGGGGATTATTCAGATGAATTAAACAAAAATTATGGTGAACCTAGAAAATGTAGTAGGGTAGACTGACAAACTGAAGAGTAGCAAATTGCCCAGATCAGATGGAATTAGGATTTCTAACTGCCTGGTTTTGGACTGGACAGCCAGGTTTTCAGGCATTGTATGCAGCGCCCAGACAGAAGTACCAACCGGATGCTAAAAGTCCGTTTTTGCTGGTGGATTCTCCTCTCTCCCACAGCCTCTTACTTAGACCTATCATAACTGTTGGACACTGGGGCAGGATGCCGAAGGTGGCCTTTCCCAGAGAGAAAAAAATTAAGGGACGGGTATTACTGTGGCTCCACATCCAGTGGGGTCCACTCAGGAAAGAGAGGAAAAAACTATGTCCAACGGTGTAAAAATGAATATCCATAAGACGTTACTAGATACATGAGGCCTGTAGGTGTTTATATAGAGGAACCAATTAGAATATACAGGGAAAGTAAGAAGGGTGGGTAATATAAGAGGGAATTAAATAGGGGTTGAAAGTCCAGTCTGCTCAACTTGTTATATTGCTTCTGTGAAGCAGAAAGGAAGCACTAAAGCAGGAGCTCCTACTTAGTGTCCTTTAGCTCATCATCACGGACTGTTCTTTCCCAGGAGACCTAAATGGTTAACTGCAGAGTGTATTCCAGAGGATGGAGGAACATGGAGGAACATGCAAAGCACGCCGTTCACGGTGGCCCAGTCAGTCGTAAATGTATTGACAGTGTTGGTGTTAACCGGATGGGAGGTGCCAGATTATTATCCAGCTGCCTGGGGGGTAAGGGGGTGGTTTGTTTTCTTTTTCTTTTACCTGAGCCATCCCTACAAGATATACTATACCTCTAGCAGAGAGGTGCTTCAAGTTTTATCAGGCAGGGAACACCAAACTGTGGTGCCCTGAGAGTGAAGCACCTCCCTCAAAACTCCCTACTTCTGGGGCTTTCAAACCCCAGCTAGGTGCCACCAACCTATGAGACAAGGAGTTGAAAGTTGTGGATGCAGGACCATCCCAGGCCAGGAGGGTTCCAGATCAACCAAGCTCCTCTGGGGAAGCGCCCCTGGCCTTGAAGGTTAGCAATAAAATGCCACTGAAAGTCACCTTTGTCCTTTCCCCAAAGAAAAGCTACCAGATACCATAGCTAGGAGAAATGAGAGGCTAGCACCCACCAAAACGTTGAGAGCTGGAAAAGGGAAGGAATCCTGTCAGATCACTTCCTCTCCCAAAAAGGCAGGAGTAGGAAAAGGGATGAAACCATGGAAAAGTGCCTTCTCTCCTAAAAGCATCTTAAAATCCAGAAGAGGTAAAGGGACAAAACAGGGTGAGGTCTCCCCTTATCCGTGTCTTCAACAGGTGGAAGGAGCACAACCTAAAAGAGAAAAAGGCAGTGGCAAAAACGAGAATCCATGAAAAGATCTCTCATAGCGAGGATGAGGTGCTTACAAAACAATCATCCTCACAGGGAACCTCACAGTTCCAACTTCCACCTTCTCCCTTTTGTTCCTCCTGAGCTCAGAAACAAGGGTCAGGCGCAGTTGTTCCCAATGCCAAGAGAAGGGGAGAAAAGATCAAAGAAGTTGCGTGCTGCACAGCAGTCAATGTGGCTTTATAACCCCATAGAATCTTCAGGGAATCCCCTTCTCCCCTTTTACCTTCCCCCGAACATAGAAAGTGGGAAGGGAGAGAAATTGAACTAGAATATGAACTAGCTGCATTGATTTTGCTCTGGCAGAAAAGAAAGGTTCTGCTGGGTGGCAAACCCCAAGTGCAGAAAGCCCCTCCTCCAAAGTCCAGAGTATTCAAACCCCCCTCTGCCAAGATAAAGCCCCCGTGACTAAAGTTGGACCCCCAGGGGGAGTGAGCAGAGTCAGGGCCCTCAATTTCTATCCTATGTAAAAACAAGGTTAAAGAAGTACTTTGGGTGGAAGGTGTAGAACCTCGTGAGGTGACAGACACCCCTCTGTCAGTGAAAGCAGGACCCTCCAACCCTTCTCTATGAAAGAGCCAGTCAGATTGGGGCATTAATATCAAAGCCCAAATAGTAAGTTAGAAAAGTCAAGGTATCTTTACCCTGTACATACCTTAGTGAGCACATTAGTTAAAAATGAAATAGGTCTCTGAACTATAGCTTAAAGAGCCAAAGAAAAATGTACTTAGAGTCTTTGGGTTACATTAAAATAGAACCATGGAGCTCAATATTGCACCAATAAAGAAACATACTTTGGCTAGTTGGAATTCATGTTTTAGTTGTTAAATAATATTCAACATTAACAGTAATGCCAATGGGCTACATTGAAAGAGTAAAGGTATTATTGTACCTTATTCATCCCCTGTGACCAGTATGGCAGATAGAAAATAGATGCAGGTATTTTTTAGAGAGGTGTTTAGAGTTAAAAGGAGGATTCTCGGCTATCTTAAATCCGGTGGTGACATTTGCAGCGTTTAAACTGCTGTTTTTCCATGACATGAGCTCAAGTTAGAGATCAGCCTCTTGCCAATCTGAGCAGCTTGGTTAGGTGCCCAATAGCAACATGGGATTTTTTTTTTATAATTAATTTCATAATATAACATTTCAAGAAATAACATCTTGATACGAAAAATAGAGAGAGCTAAAAAGCATAAGGAATACATAAATCATCAATTACAGATCAAGGAAAACAAAATATATTACTCTCTCATGCAAGTCCTCAATAGAGGGGACCTCATTCCACAACTGCAGGAATCATTTTACTGTCAATACAGAAAGAAAAGGAAAAATCTGCACTACGGAGAGCAAAATTACATTATTCGGGGTCAAATACCAGATTTTACACTTGTTCAGTCAGAATCGGAGAACTACTTAGAGGAATTACTTTATCTGACAGAAAAGAAGAAAGCGGGTTTGGGGCAAAAAAGATATATGAAAGGCCTTGATATCTTATAGTGCACATGCAAGGAAATTTAAGGAGAAATAAGGCTCCAATCTCAGTTACTTTAGGCTTTAACAAAAGGAGTCGTTTTCTTCTTCTCTGCGTCGCTCTGGATAGATCTGGGAACACACTAACTTGTAAATTCAAAAAAGAAGCTGAGCGATACCGAAAGAATATTCTCAATGTCCATTGTTTATCCGCTTCTAAAAGAAAGGAAACCACTAAAGTTGCAGGGGTGACTGAATTTTTCTGGGATGTTTCTAGTATTTCAGTCAGATTCATTACAGATGGTTCAGCTGGTGTCAGGACATTAAATCCCTTCTGATCTTGTAAGTCCTTCTTCTTAAAAGGTGGAATGTAAAAAACCCTTGAAGAGAGAGGAAGGGCTGCTCCGGAATCTTTAATATTTCCATCATGTATTTTTTCCACATCTCCTTAGGAGGAGTACATTGATCCTTAGGAAAGTTTATGAAACACAGATTCTTTGCCCTAAGCTGGGTTTCCAATTGCTCCATCCTTGCAGAAAGCATCTGATTTTCTTTAATCAAAGAAATATGCATTGAGGATTTTTCCTTTATTGCCTCTTCCATTGAATCAATTGATTTCTTACTTCTCAAAACTTCTTTTTCCACCATATTCAGTCGATTACCAAAGTTCCCCATAAAATTATACACAGGTGTCATTTGGTTATATAGTATATTATTATTCAAAACTTGTATTGCTTCCCATATCGAATTTAAAGAAATCTCAGCAGGTCTTACCAGGTCTATTTTGTTGATCTCTGGAAATGAAAATGCTTCTCCAACTAAAGGCTGAGGCCTTGTGTTACTGGCATCGTCTCCGGTTCCCAGCTGAGGGATGTAAGGGTCAATTTCAGCTTCGGCATGTCCTTCCTCCATCCCAACTGTACCGAAGTTCGTTTCAGCTCTCAGCTGATCCAAGAATCTATTCTCAGCTGGATTCCCCGGGGGCCACCCGATTCATCTGGGACAGAGTTGTTCGTAGCTCAATGGGGGTATTGGGTAACGCTTCCTCCTGATGTTCTCCCTACGAACATTCTCCCTGGTCTAATTCTCTCCGTTGAACGTGGGCGTCCATTGGGCCCAAAATCGCTGAAGCAGAGGCAGGCAGGGCTTCTCTTTCCCTCGCCTGCCGTTTTCTTGCGGAATGAGGCATTGGGGTAAGAAACTCAGCGAGATCAGGATGAAACCTCTCACGTTCAACATGCAGGGTCAGCCATCTTAGGTCCCACAATTTTCATCATGGGATTGTTTATTGACAGACTGATTTCTTTTGTACAGTAATCTGTGAGATGCAGACCCTTAGGGGCCGTTGCAATACAGTGTGTTCAGCCGAGCGCACTATATAACCAGCAGTCGGACGCAGGTTGAATAGGCGCTAATGAATCCCCTAATGCAATAAGGAGATTAGTGCCTATTCAACGCACGTCCAACATAGAGTGAATCTAATAGCGCTAATCACATCCAAATGCATGTGATTGAGGCTATTAGCATTCACTCCAGATGCAAAAAAATAAATGTGCATCTAGGACGCACATCTAGCGCTCAGCAATTAACACCTGCCTGGAGCGCTCCTTAAACCTGCTTAAAACTGCTTTTCTGTATTGTCTCCTACTTAATATTATTGCGATATTAAGTAGGAGGAAAAACAAACAAATAAAGTTAAAGAACAGAAAAACAAACAAACCACTGGCAGCTGAGTGCAGGAAACAGATGCTTGAATGACAAGCATCTGTTTCCTGAACCCCCTGGCTGTGCGGCATTTAGGAAAACCGACGCCGATAAATTCAGCATCGATTTTCCGAACTGGTGGACCGCTGATGCTGATCGGGTTCGCGTTAGCAAGGAGGCGCTAGGGGTGCGCAAGCAACCCTAGCGCCTCCTTACTAATGTGACCCCCTAATTTAAATATTGCATGGTGCCCCCCTTGGGGGCGCCTGGGGCGTGTTAAGAAAGCGGGCGCTGACTGTTCAGCACCCGCTTTCTATGCAAATTTATTGCATCGGCCCCTTAGTTCATTCTGTAATTGGATTCTGTTTTGACTTCCAGTCTGCCAAGTAAAAGAGGCTAGCTGTGAAAAAACTGAGCTATGATTGGCTAGAGGGTTGCCTGACTTGTGCAGCCAATCAGGATGCTCAGAGTTGGAGGAGGTCACAGGCAGGAGCAGGAACCTGAGCTCCTGCACTAAACAGGGATGTTTTGTGAGGGGAAACTACTACTCGAGATCTTCTTTCCCTTTTCCACCCTAGATATACCTCAAACAAGCTCCCACCAGTGCTCCAGCTTCCCTCCTCAGCTCCCACAAGAGTTCCAGCAGCTGAGTCTCTTCAGAAGCAAACCTACCATCTCTGTCCCTGCTGCAGCTCCTGAACTCCAGCCTCCTGTGCTGCTGCTACGTCTTCTTGGAGGCAAGCTCATCATCACCTTCTTGGAGGCAAGCTCATCATCTTGGAGGCAAGCTCATCATCATTCCTGCTGCCCCTGAAGCAAGGTAAAAACAAGCTTTTTTTTCTCTCTCTCTGTCTCTCAATATAACATCCTCTGGAGTTGTGGTTGCTTTCTTTTTCTCCCTTTTCCTGCCTTATTTTAAAAGAAAAGAAGTTTATTTTTCTTTTAAGTAATTCAGTTGGGTTTTTTTTTTCTGTTATTGCTTGAACTCCACGATTTAAAATGTCAAAGGACAATAAAGCCCATAACTGAGTACCCAAATATGGGAAATATAGACACTTTTGAGAGAGTAAGAAGATCAAATATGCTTTTCACATTGAGGAATCTATGAAATGGCCCACTAAAACATCTGAACTTAGAAGCAGACTCATTACAAGGAGCATAGCTACCACAGGGTTAGATTCTGTTCCAGGAGCTTACATTTCTGAGAAGGGAATTCTGCAACCAGAAGCCCTGTTTTGTGGCGGGAAACTACAGCTCTGTTTCTTCTCCATTCTTTACCCTAGAGACACCTCCAACAAGCTCACTCTAGTGCACCAGCTTTTGTCCTACACCCTCTTCCCCTTTTCAACTCCCACAGCTGCTACTGACTGCTGGTTCTCTTTGGAAGCAAGCTCATCACCTCTGTCCTGTGCTCAAGGTAAAACAGGCCTAACTTCTTTAGCCTTTCCTCACAGGGCAGCCGTTCCATGTTGGAAGTATGCCCAAAGGCAGCAAGAAGAGCAAGCAAGCTGGGCCAGACATAGCCCCCGTTCCACCTGTGAGGTCTTGAAGGCTTGCAGGTACACAATAAGCAAGATGCAGCTACATCCACCACATTACTAGCCACAAGGTCAGGGCCTCAACCCATTTGTATTCAAAGGATTCAGGGATGTCTCGTTGCACGGGAATTGCGTAAATCCTCCCCCCCCCCAATCGCATGCGCTGCCCACGCGTGTGCGGCCCAACGATTTTATAACATGCGCGCACCGGCGTGCGTGTGTTATAAAATTGGTGTGTCCATGTGTGTGCACCGGGTAGCACGCGCGTGCTTCTTTAACCCGTAATAGTACCTAGTTGTCATCATTTCATCTCAACAGACAAGCTGTGAAGGTACTCTGTGTAGAAAGATCCACTCACCGTAACAAATTGCTGGAAGGTAAGAGCACTGGTCAGCCTGAATGTATTCATTCAGTCACATTCTTTAAATCTGCTCTGGGTGCAAAAGTGTTATATAGATATCCTGGAAACCAGCTGGCAGTTTTGAGGGCCAATGGTAGGGAATTACTACTTTACATTTTTGGGTAGTTTGAAAGAAACCCAGAGGACCATTGAGTCCAACCTTCTTCTAACAGAAAGTCTAACAGCTTTTTCTCTGGGGTAATCCGGAGGAGGGAGCAGGCGAAGAAGGGGTTGAAAACTCCTGTGCATTTGTAGACAATTCTACAGCATTAAAAAAAAAAAAAAATCATTCCTGACCCTTAAATATTATGGGGCGAATTTTTAGCTCACCTTTTCAAATGCTGCTCTCTGGTGGCTTATAGAATTATTAGAATTCAGTTATAGTAAGTATAAATAACTATAGCAATCAGCTCAGAATTGCTGGGTTAAGACTTTTCCTTAGTGTGCATTTATCTCATTCTCACAAATATGATATTCCTCTAAGAAATGCCCAATTTAGTGTCATAACCATAACCACTATTGGCAAAATGTTTCATTACTTCATCACTCTGTACTCTAGTTCTAGCCAAAGCAGAAATTGCAAAACAAAGTGCTGAACTGAGTTGAAATTCCAGTAGAAACTCTTGTGTTTTGTTCATTTCTCCTTTAGGGGTAACTCTTAAACAGGAATACACATTATTTTCAGCCTGTGGAATGACTGTAAGGATTGCTTATGCCAAATCCTGTGGGATGGGGGAATGAATGATTGAATGTAATGAGCTTTCCTTTTAAACATGGTTTAACCTTCTTTTCTTTTTAGAAAGCAAGTAACCTGAGTTTTTAATTAGATCGTAAATCTCTTACCAGCATCTAATTAAGTGCTGTATTTTAGGCTTTCCTGAAAAATGCTGTTTATCGGTACTGGAGCTACTACTAGTGTTAGTACTTCTCTACTACTAATCATTTTTCTATCATTACTAGATGTACACATCACTATAAAAACATACAGAAGAGACAGTCCCTGCTTAGGGTTGCTTGCAATCTAGACAAGACAAATAGGCAAAACAAATAAGAGGCTTCAGGAAATTTCATGAGCTGCATGAATCGTTGGGAAGAAACTAGCTACACTGGAAACTCAAAAAAGATATAATTGCAATGGAGAAGGTACAGAGAAGGGCAAACAAAATGAGAAAGGGGATGGAACAGCTCCCCTATGAGGAAAGACTGAAGAGGTTAGGGCTTTTCAGCTTGGAGAACAGACGGCTGAGGGGGGATATGATAGAGGTCTTTAAGATCATGAGAGATCTTGAACGAGTAGATGTGACTCGATTATTTACACTTTCGAATAATAGAAGGACTAGGGGGCACTCCATGAAGTTAGCAAGTAGCACATTTAAGACTAATCGGAGAAAATTCTTTTTTCACTCAACGCACAATAAAGCTCTGGAATTTGTTGCCAGAGGATGTGGTTAGTGCAGTTAGTGTAGCTGGGTTCAAAAAAGGTTTGGATAAGTTCTTGGAAGAGAAGTCCATTAACTGCTATTAATCAAGTTTACTTAGGGAATAGCCACTGCTATTAATTGCATCAGTAGCATGGTATCTTCTTTTTTTTTTGGGTAATTACCAGGTTCTTGTGGCCTGGTTTGGCCTCTGTTGGAAACAGGATGCTGGGCTTGATGGACCCTTGGTCTGACCCAGCATGGCAATTTCTTATGTTCTTATGTGCCGAGATGGGCAGCTCCAGCCCTCAATGGCATCCAACCACACTGGTTTTCAGGAAAACTACAATTGATATTCATGAGAAATCTGCATTCGGCAGATCTTGTTTAAACAATGTGTTTAAGTTGCATGCTTTGGTTAAACCAAACCTATTCTCAGAATTCAGCTCTGGTCATCACTGCCTTAAAAGCACCCCATACATGACACCCCGAGATATTTCTTCATTTTTAGGCATGTTTCATAATGCATATGGAAGGGGTTCCCAAAGGGTTTTGTCCCTTACGTTTTCCCTAAGTCAGTGACATAATGAAGAGGGTATAGTATTTCAGCAGATACTCTGAAGTGGAAGGTATTTTGTGGGGAATACTGTTTTTATAAAACAGAGAAAACCCCAAAGATTACTGTTTTTCTCTTCTAGCACCTGTCCTAGGAAGGTGGCTGGAGCCCAAGGATGGTCTCTAGGAGCTGGAAGGGTTCTTGGGGGTCTATGAGGATCCTGAAAGTGAAAGGAATAGGGTGAGCCAGGGAGGAGAGGGAATGTATTGAAATCACCAAATTATTCATACCCATGCTCCTTCATACTTGTCTAACACTGTCAGCTTATATCAATCAGCATAGACTTTAAAGTCATAGAGGTTATCAGATTGGTAACAAAGTCATAGAGGTTATCAGATTGGTAACAACTAAAAAGAGTCTTTTCTTATGTAGACCTTACCCTTTAGAACTTGTTACCCAAGTTTTTTAGTCAATTACAGATTAATGGACCTTTCAGGAAATGTACAAATCTTGGTTATTAATTTGAATAATTTAGAGCTTTTATGAAATTGTATGCTAATCGTAATTGTCTTGCCTGTTCAATGTTGTTTAGGGTTGCTTTATGTACATTGTCTTTTAGCCACTCTGGAGAAGCGATTAATAAACCTAAAAAATAAATAAATACAATGTCTTAAGAAGTGAATTTCTAACCTAGAATTGTAAGGATTTATAAGTGTAAACTACAGCCTATGTGTTAATACCTTTCTCCCCCTTGGGTCTGGGGCAGAGAATCTGGCAGACACTTACTATTTGTTACCTTTTTATATGCAACCCAAATAAGCAGAGACCCGGTAGCTCTATGGGTATTTGACAGCTCCTAGATGTGTCCCTCTCAGTGTACCTAAGGAGTAGAAGAGGCTTACACAAAAATGGTACCCAACACAGGGCTTGGAGGCTTCAGGGAGTTTGAGGACTCTGTGCTAATGTGTTCATTGCCAGTGATTTGCACCCCAAAGATTTTGAAGCATTTTGAGGGAGAACAGCAGGAGGCCAAAGATTGCCACCATCTTCCCTGAACAAAAGTGAAAGCCTATTAAAAGTTGGCACTGAAAAGGATCTAGATACATATGATGAAGATATAGCACCAACATGATCACAGAGCAGCCAAGAGGGAGTCCCATGATATCACTGCAGACTGAGCATGAAGATTTCATGCACACCATTCCAGGATCAGGGTGTGCAAGAACAGGGAGCATTAAGTTGACCAGAGGGCTTGTTTTGATAAAGAGTTCTCTACCCCACTTCTGAGGAAATTAGCACAGCAAGTATTTCATTTCATTTATCACTTCTCTACCACAGAAATAGATCCAGGAATCTGCCCAATGCACATTAAAATATAATCCAATAAAAACACATAAAACATGATAAAAATATATAGCCCATTTGAAAACCATAACCAGTCCTTCTAATCCTGTCACTTCCATTTTAGCCATTCACTTCACACTGTATTTACCCAGTATTTGGAAAAATACACATATTGTATTGAAAAATTAACAATTATAACTCATCTCTGATCTGATATTTCCCGTGAGAGAATTACATAGCCTCTTAACCGAAAAAGCCCTGTTGTGAATTTCACTTTCCTAATTTCATGAACTGAATGTACCTACAATAAGGACCCCTAATTAGATCTTAACTCCTGACCTGGGCAGTATCAGCTATTAAAACCCAAAAGATCAGTGTCCTCAATTTGAATTTGGCATGAGCTGCCACAGGGATCCTGTTTATCTTGTACAGTAATGGTGCTGTATTATGTCTCCAGGACCTCCTGAAGATAACTCGTGTTGCTATATCCTGAATAAATTCTAATCTTTTGATCTCCTTACTAGGAAGCCTTTCTAAAAGAAAATTACAGTAATCAAGCAGGGAAATAATGGATGTTTGAATAACAGTTTTAAGTACTGCCCTTTTTAGAAAAGGGTGAAGTTTCTGGAATAATTTAAGTTTAAAATAACTTTTTTCACCACCTCTGAAATAAATTCCTCTAATGCAAAAGATGCAGCCAACATAATGTCACAGTCTTTCTCCTTCACCCCGCACTCCACTACCATCTCATTAAGTTTAAAAAACAACAATGAGGTAGGAACAGTCTCTTCCCACCCTCCAGTAATATAAAGAATTTGTTTTTTGCTGCATTCATAAAAACTAACTGGCTAACAGTCAGTCAGAAATTGCCTCCAGATCATTATTCAATTTTGTCGCTGTTGCCACCGGGTCATATCCAGCCAGAACCCCCAGCCAGATATCATCCGCATCTAATAACTTACCAGAACCCCATTTCTAAATATGACCAATGGGTGAATAAAAAAGATTAAAAAGGAGTGGGGGACAATGGCGATCCCTGTGAAAAACTGCCCCCTAATTTTAATGGCATATAATCTATCAGCTAAGAAGGAGACAAACCAATCCATTACCTTGTTCCCCAACTTCACTTTTTTACACCTATCCAACTGTAATCCTCAATCTGATTTCCCATAACAGAATTCCAAGGGGCACCTTTAATCTAACAGCAGAAAAGACTAAATGGTCCATCCAGTCTGCCCAGCTGTTATTATTTAGGAGAGTTGTGGTGGATCCTTGGATGACCACGCCCCCGGGGGAAGATCCAAGAGGAACCACAGGTCAGGCTCAGAATTAGGAGACAGACACACACTTGTTCTTTTATTAGACAGTATACTGAACCACCAGAGGTGGCAGTAATGAGCTGGAATGCCCGGCTGGGCTGTAGCCCCTCAGATGCTGGAACAGCGATCCCTGGATGCTGAGCTGTAGAGAAACTGAAATATAGTGAGTAGGCAGGGTATGCAGAGTTCATGGACAGAACCCGATGGTAACACTCACACCATGTTTCATAGAAGCCCAGGAGCTGGAATGAAGTAGGCCCTCGAGGAGCGAGTACCTGGTTCCAGGGAAAGCTCTGAGAGTGCGATGGTAACTCACAGATGTAGTAGGCAGCGATGACTTCCAGGCAGAAGTGAATTCCGAAGAAGTCCGGGAACGAGGGCCCTCGAGGAGCGAGTACTGGTTCCAGACTGCAACCTACAAAGTAAGAGAGAGAGAGCGAGGCCCCAGAGGAGTGGGTACCCCTGGTAAGTCCGAGGAGGCAGAGTAGCTTGGAAATTCGTAGCTAGTCCGTTGCCATTCCTTGCTAACTCGAGTTGTTAGCAATTCAGAGACCTTTAAATATCTGAAGCGGATGACGTCATCTCAGGGGGATGCCCCTGAGGTTCGCGCCCCTTCTGGTACTTGAGGCGGAGCTGTGCCGCGCATGCGCCCCTAGGCATCAGGTCAACATGGCAGATTGCAGCGTCGGGCTGGTCCGGGGATGCCGGACGAGGTCGACAGAGAGACGCCTCGGTAGCCAGCCTTCCATCAACCCCAGAGGGAGTCGCCAATGCGGTAAGGTGGGCGGAGTGGAGACGTCGGGCAGTGACGGTCGCAACACCAGCAAGCTTCCCATGGTAGTATCTGCCATGCAGATTACTCCCATGTATCAATTAGTGCTGCTTGACGTGCTTTGTTATGGACTTGGTTGTAGAAGCATTCCTCCAGCGCAGATGTAAGTGGCAAGTTGAAACCTTTTCGAAGAGAGAACACTTCCTCAGCGACAACATGAAAGGCCCCAGAATCTCCCTTTACAGTGGTCAATGACCCAGTCTCATCATCCCATGCATCAGCTTCATCCAGGACTTGGCATGCTGTGCCGGTGGCAGACTGACATCAAGGGAGCTGAGGGAAACCTCTTCCCCAGCCAGGGCAGACTCTCCTCCATCCAGTCCGGCACCAGAGATTTTACCCCCTTCAATAGATGCAACAGCCATGAAGTCTGAAATCACACGCTGCCCGAAAGGCAAAGAAGATTCCGAAGGATAAGCCCGAAGTTTTCCTTTACATTTTGGAGGCATTGTAAAGGAAAATCCCGAAGAAAACAGAGAGGAAATATTGGTCTGTGCGTTTGTGGAGAGTCATGCCGCCATCTGGTCCCCCTCTCATGAGGCAAAGTGAAGTTTTGCCTTACCAATTTTCTAGATTTTTTAGAAGGTGTAAATAAACAATCAGATAAAGGTGAGCTGGTTGATTGAGTGTATTTGGTTTTTCAGATGGCAATGACAAAATCCCTCATGAGAAACTCCTCAGGAAATTGGGAGGTCATGGGATAGGAGGCAGTGTCCTGTTGTGGATTGGTAACTGGATAAAAGAATAAATGTTCAGTAATCCAAATGGAGAAAGGTCATTAATGGAGTGCATCATATTCATAAATGATCTGGAGAAAGGAATCACGATTGACATGATCAAATTTGCAGATGACACAAAATTGTTTTGAGTCATTACAATAGCAGCAGATTATGAGGAACTAAAAAAGGACCTTGTGAGACTAGGCATCTAAATGACAGATGCAATTTAATGTGAAAAAGTGCAAAGTAATGCTGTTAGGAAAAAATAATTCCAACTACAGATACATGATGCTGGGTTCGATATTAGGAGTCTCCAAATAGAAAAAGGACTTCAGAATCCTTAACGATAGTACCTTAAAATTGTTGGCTCAGTGTGTGGCAAGAGTCAAAAGGCAAACAGAATGTTAGGAAATATTTGGAAAGGAATAGATGATAAAACTGAGAATATAATGCCTTTGTCTAGATCTATGGTGTGACTGCACCTTGAGTATTGTGTGCAGGCCTGTTCCATATGCAGAAAATGTTGGATGGCAGAGACTATTCTATCACCTGAGGCAGAGAAATTCCTCAAAACGCAGTACTGTGCAGGGTTTCAAGCATGGTGGGTACATAAGGAAAGAATTTAGTAGCAGAACATTTCCTAAAATAAGTGACACTACACTTTAATCACATTTATGTTTTGGGTGTTCATGCACTTTTTAAATGAATACATGATTATAATGGAGGATGGTAGATTATAACTATCAAGCATATAACTGTTAGATCATAGTATGATGTATAGTATATAGCATACTTCACCACCTCTGTTTGAATTAATTGAATCACACAACAAATAAAGTTACAGATACAGGTGAATTTATTATATTTTTTATTCTTTGATATTTCCATCTGTTTGGGTTTTTTTTATTTTTTTATATTGAGATGACCAATGTTCTGAAAATTACATTAGGAAAATAAAAGGAAAATTACTGTGCCGGACCACCCACACAGATGACCTTCTAAAGTTAGATGTTTAAGATACTGGGAGGCCAATATGTAAAGCTATCCAGCTTTGTAGGTTATCTGGATAAGACTTTCTAGCTAACTTACACAAAATATTCAGCGGCATGGCAATATATGCTGAATATACCCAGATAAGTATTAAAGTTAGCCAGATAAGCTTATCTTGGCTAACCTTAGATCTGCTTTGGGCCAGTTAAATTAGTCGCATAAGGATGAATATTGTTACTTATCCAGATAAGTTAGCCAGATAGGTAGTGCGGCCCAGTTCCATCCACTGCCTGCCCACTAACTAAATAGTTAATTATTTCCTCCGTGGTTGTTGCTTCTGATGCATGGCAGGGGGCTATTGGCCTGCTGCCTGACTGCTGGAAGGGGCTGAGAGCCTGGAATCAGTTTAGGGCATACTGCTTCCCTTTTTGACTTCTTTCCTCTGACTGGAAATAAGGGTACTCTGGCTGCTATTGCCACTCTTCCCAGCCAGCCAGGCATGGCAGGTGCTTTGCTGCTGGGTTTTTTTTTTTCTTCTGGGTGAGGGTGCAGCAAGGTCTATCTTTAGGAGGGAGAGTGGCAGCAGACCAGCGGTGCCAGTATAGAGTTTTTTGTTTTTTTTCTGGGTGGGTAGTGGGTATTAGGCAAGCAAGCAGCATACAACAGGTAGCAGTCTCAGCTGTGGTTATTTGCATTGTCACTTTGTCAGTGTTGTATACACAGTCAATTACAGAACAACTTTATTTATTATCCAAATGCACAGTAGGCAGTGATGTCAGGGAAAGGCAGGGGCACAGGGAAAAATGTTCTTTACAGAGGAGGCAATAAGACAGGAACTTGATCAAATCCAAATTTGAAGGTGAGGCAAGAATCTTCAGCCAAAAGATACTAAAATTTGGAGATGATGTGCTAATACCTCTTGTTTGTCACCCTGTTGTTTTGGAGGCGAGGGTAAAGCGACAGCAGCATCCAAGACAGACAGTAGCAGCAGGGAAGTACAGGTAGCAGAAGTGCAAGACCCAAATCCAAAAGCTCACTCTTCACTCACCTTGAATACTGTGTACAATTCTGGTCACCGCATCTGGTCGCCGCATCTCAAAAAAGATATAATTGCGATAGAGAAGATACAGAGAAGGGTGACCAAAATGATAAGGGGAATGGAACAGCTCCCCTATGAGGAAAGGCTGAAGAGGTTAGGAATTTTCAGCTTGGAGAAGAGACGGCTGAGGGGGGATATGATAGAGATGTTTAAAATCATGAGAGGTCCAGAACGGGTAGATGTGAATCAGTTATTTACTCTTTTGGATAATAGAAAGACTAGGGGGCACTCCATGAAGTTAGCATGTGGCACATTTAAGATTAATCGGAGAAAGTTCTTTTTCTCTCAACGCACAATTAAACTCTGGAATTTGTTGCCAGAAGATGTGGTTAGTGCAGTTAGTATAGCTGTGTTTAAAAAAGGATTGGATAAGTTCTTGGAGGAGAAGTCCATTACCTGCTATTAATTAAGTTGACTTAGAGAATAGCCACTGCCATTAGCAATGGTAACATGGAATAGACTTAGTTTTTGGGTACTTGCCAGGTTCTTATGGCCTGGATTGGCCACTGTTGGAAACAGGATGCTGGGCTTGATGGACCCTTGGTCTGATCCAGTACGGCATGTTATTTTGTTATGGCTGTCGAGGTAGCGCAGACAGTATGTGCTACTAAATCTTCTGAAGATGAATTGTCCTGTACAGGACTCCCTGAAGAAGAAATTTCAGAACTATTGTCTGAAGAACGTTATGAAGGATTAGTTGATAGCTAGTGATGATGGTGAGAAAGAGTAGGCAGTGCAGGTATAGATTGTGACTAATGCTCCTGGCAATGTTTCTCAGGCTCCACCCTTTACCACAACTCCAGGGCCAGCATCCACTCCCAGGCATGGAGAGAAGGGATCAAGAAAGCAATCCATGATTTGGAAGCACTTCAAAGTCAGGAAGGACATGCATTTGGTTCAGTGTGTTTACTGTGTCAAGGATATAAGCCGAGGCAAGCAAATGGGGCATCTTACAAATATGGGTATATTACATCATGTAAAGAAACAACATCCACAAGAACTATCATCTGGGAGTATAAAATGTCGAAACCATCAGCCAATTTTCAAGATGGTGAAAATTACAAGCCATGTTATAGAATCGCAGATTGGAGAGGCCCGAACCTCCTTGTTTCCATTTATTTATTAACTTATGGATAGCAACCCTAGGTTTTCTCCCATGCCAAAGAAATTTACTTATCAGCACCTCCACGTTTTGTAAGACACACAGGCTCAGTTTGAAAAAGTTATAGCCATGTAGGCAATAATATCATTTGAAAAAAAGCAATTCTATCAGAAAGAGAAAGAGGGTAATCCATCCAAGCATGCAGTTTTGCCCAATGTGATCCAAAAGCAGTTGATGATTAATCTGCTTCAGTTTAGCGGGATCTCTATGTAAGTGGGTTCCCAAATACTTAAAGGAATCACCAGCCCAGTGCATTGGAAAATCAGTACCACATAGGTCTACAACAGCATCCTGCATAGGTAAAGCTTCAGACTTAGCTAGGTTTAATTTCAAAGCTGCCAAGGCACCATAATCAGAAAATTTTTTAAGGCGCGAGAGAAGAGAAGACTTTGGCTCACTAATGTGTAAAAGGATGTCATCGGTGAAAGCTGCCAACTTAAATGGTAAACCCCTCTTAGCCGCAAATGGAATAGTCGTATTCTCTCTAATCTCCCCTCCTTTTTCTTGTTTCCAGAGAAAAAGAAAAAGGAGGGGAGACGAGGGCAACCCTGATAAGTACCTCTAGTCAGAGGAAACTGCTCGGATTGAGTGCCGTTTACTGCAATAGGATTATTATAAAATGTCTTGATGAGCTGCAAAAAAATATCCCCCAAATCCCACTTTTTTAAATACCTCAAACATGAAAGTCCAATTGTCATGCTCAAATGCCTTTTCTGCATAAAGGCTCAAGAGCATCGATGTAATATGCCTCCATTTACTGATCTCCATAGATGCCACTACCCACCATACATTATAAACAGAATGCTTACCTTTTACAAACCCAACCTGGTCCTGCCCTATCAGCCCCAGGAGAACTTTCTCCAACCAATCCACATAAATCTTAGCCAAGAGTTTGGTGTCAAAATTTAAAAGGGAAATAGGTCTATAGGCACTAGGAAGCAAAGGATCCTTCCCCACTTTTGTTAGAACCATGATAAGAGCTTCATTAGGAGAAAGAAGAAAACCCCCAGCTGCAATCAGAGCTTCATAAGCCGCATACAAAAAATGTAGCAGCCTATTGCCCAATAGCTTGTAAAAATTCAGCAGTATAACTGTCTGGGCCTGGGGCTTTTAATAATTTATATTGGTATGTGCCCTGTGGGATTTCTTGAATATGTATTGAAATGTTCAAAATTTCTAGCTGGCATTCCGTTAGTCGGGGCAAATCTACAATGGCCAGGTATTGTCAAATATCAATTTTGTCTACATCCTTCACTTCACATAAGGAATGATAAAAAGTTCAGAAGATAGCAGCAATCTCTTTGCTAGAATTAACCACCCGATCTGGGGAATGCTTCATAGTTGGGATATAATTCTGCCCCTTCCAGGATTTTACCAGCTGTGCTAAAAATTTACCAGGTTTATTACTGAAATGATAGAGCATACTTTTGTAATAAGTCATTGTTTTTTTCACTCTCTGGTGTAATAGTTCATTCAAGGAAATTTGGACCATAAGAAAATTATCCTTAGCAACTTGGAAAGGGTGGGCAGCACATGCTTGTTAAGCAGCTTTATGTTTTTTCTCTAGTCGAAAGATTTCGTTAGTCATGAGTTTCCTCTGAGCACTCACATAAGAGATTATCTCCCCTCTTAAAATGGTTTTGGCCATTTCCCAGAAAAGTACAGGGGATGTCTGATGTTCTTTATTACTTTCCATGTAATCTTACCATTAGTTTTGCAAAGAATCCCTAAATTGGGGATCTGTATATAGATGTCTGGAAAACCTCCAAAGCCGCATAGAATTAAGAGGTCTGAAGCCTTCCATTTCAACCCATAGTAATGCATGGTCCAACACTACCATAGGACATATTTCAGCCTTAAGAACAGAGCCAAAGTCTTCCCCTCTCATCAATAAATAATCTATCCTCAAGCAAGTCCCATTGGCTCAGGACACATGTGTGTACTCTCGCAGGAGAGGATGCAATACATGCCAAGTGTCCACCAAATCTAGTCCCCGACACAGATATTTTATACCTTTGACTGATTTGGAATGCCCCCCCTAAAGCCATGGAAGAGCGATCCAAGGTTGAATCATGGAAGCAATTGAAGTCATCCCCTATAATTAAGGGGCAAGCAGTTTCATAAAGAAGGAATGTTCGTACACATTTGGGGCATAAACATTACAAATAGCAATAGGTTTTCCATGCAAAGAACCAGAGATCAATAAGAACCTCCTCTCTGGATCTTCAATCAGTTTTGGCATGTGAAAAGGAAATTTACAGCCTATCAGAATAGCAACATCTGCCATTTTTGTTCCCGACTGGGAGGAAAAAACCTGCCCCACCCACTGTTTACATAACTTTTGATGTTCTATTTTCATCAAGCAAGTTTCTTGAATTAAAGCTATATGTATATATTGTCTTTTCATTGCCTGTAGAATTTTATGCCTCTTAAATTCAGAACCAATCCCTGAGACAGTCCAGGTTGCCCATCTAATAGATGATGAAGACATCAGTATATAATAATACTAGAGTACAAAAAGTAGAAAATCCCCCCCCCCCCCCAAGCCTAGACCCAAGACTCCTACTACCATTGCAAACAATTCACTGGCAACCAGGTAAAAAATGATCACCAAAATGAAAATAGAAGTAGTAAAACCCCTACCCCTACAAGACCTCCACCCCTCTATTCTCCCACTCCTTCCATTGTCGAACCCCATCCGCTCCCCAACCCCTTTTAATGTCTCCCTTCCCCTCAGAACCAGAAACAAGAATAATAGAAATCTAGAAAATTGCCCAACCATAGGCAAATCAGAATCATGAATGTGTGTTGGGACCCCACTCCCCTCCATAGCCAAATTACAATATGCAATAGAAGAAAATAAAAATAAATAAAAAAATAAAACAGCTCATGTCTGGAAAAATGTAGACACATACACAACAGCACAACAGCTTGATAATCAATGAGGAAAAATATCTAGCAAAAACTGGAAATATAAGAGTCTCAATCCATCACTGAGTTCAACATGGAATCCAGAAGCAAGTGAAAAAAAACCTAGTGAGTGACAGCCCCACCGGTTCGCCAAAGACTACCACTGAAGTATAGATGTTAGAAAGGGCTCCACCCTACATTCTCACTCAGTATTCGAGTTCAAGGTATCCTCATTAACAGTAGAATATACTGTTGTTTTATTGGCATATGTGATCCGAAGTTTCACGGGATATAAAAGTGCAAAAGGCAGATTCAGGTCAACAAGCTTTGCACAAATAGGAGAGAAGAACTTTTTCTGCTCTGAAATTCCTGCTGAGAAATCCTGAAAGATTAATATTGAAGTGCCTTCATAAACAAGAGCTCGGTGCTTCTGATATGCCATTAAAATCTCCTGTTTCTAGGCATAATCCAAGAATTTCACTAGCAACGGACAAGTCTTGCTTTTGTTGGGCTCTCAAATATCCATGTGGAGTCTGCCACATGGAGTCTGCCATGTTGATCTGGCAATGGCAGTACTTGTGGTAGCCATTGCTCAATGACGCTTGCAATATCTTTTATAGTTTCAGGGAAACTGATGAAACATAAATTGTTCTGCCTGGAATGATTCTCCAAGTCCTCCAGTTTCTCATCTTGCTTATCTGCCAGCTTTTTTAAAGCACTCGGTTCCCCTTCCAGAGTGACCACGCGGTCATCTATGCCAGATACATTGAATTCTAGGTCATTCAGTCACTTCCCTATTTCAGTTAGTAGGGCATAGACTTCATCAAAGCGAGAGTCTATTTTTTAAAATATGTCTTTTAACACAGAGGCCACTGCCTTCGCTACCTCAGTGGTGTTGAAATCCGATACTACCGGGGAGGTCGGGCTGTTGTTGCCCTTCGACATTTTGCAGGTGCCTGCCTGTGTGCGTTCCTTCTCTCTCCACACAATTTTGGACATAAGGATGGCCCCGTAACACACCATGAGTATAATATACAGAGCCCTGCTGCACTCACCCGTTGGAAGATAGCTGGCAAGTTGATATTAAAAAAGTCATAAATAGTAGTTTAATCGGCAACGGAGGGAGTGGGGTCCCAGAGCGAGCAGAAAGTGCAGCTTCCTCCTCACATCATACCACGTGACCTGAAACAAATTAAACAAATATATAAGTTCAACAGAAAACAAAATTAACAAAAATGCCTAATGATTTATTAGTATTCCTCTGACTTCACATTGATGGTGTGAAAATTAAAAGATTTGCATCCATATATCATTCACGTTTTTTAATTCTAGTTATTAATGTTTACTATTATGTTTATATTTTTTTTTTGTACTTATCTTATCTTATGTTACAATCTGTTACTTGTAAATGTTATCCTACATTATTTATTCACCCTGTACTATGTAAACCGATATTATGTGCAAACGGTTACCGGTATAAAAAAGCCTTAAATAAATAAAATAAATAAATAAAAAGATGAAGATATGCTAACGCCTCACTAAAGTCTCCCCCTATTTATACACGTATCCATCCTATTACACACACAAAAAAAAAGTCACAACAACTGTGAGAGTCTTTCAATTTGTACTTACTGATACTGTTGATTATAAAATAAAATCAAATCCTAAATGACGGTTTCAGACACTGAAACTTTTCCTATGAAAACTGACCACTCGATTTCCTTGTTCAGCCCATGGAACTGAACCGTACTGAGTTTATATATATATATATATATATATATATATATCTCCATCTTTTCTCTGCATGTGAAAGTTATAAATCATGGTTGTCTCCTCTAGGTCTAAACAAAGGTTTCTCTAAAACAGAAATATATAGATCTTGAAACACATTGTGCTTGTACACGATGCTGAAGCAAGGAAGCATCGAATCTGCCCCATGTTATTGAATTCTGGTGCTTAATCATTCTTGTACTTGGTGCCCTTACAATTTTTAGGGATGAACAGAAGAAAAAAAATTGTTTTGGTTTGTTCATTTGTTTTGTTGAGGCCCAAATTAGTTTCATTAGTTTCAATACAAAAAAATATATTTGTTAATTGATTTCATTAGTTTATTTGCTTGCCATTAAAATCAATGGGGGAAGCATTGCAGTCTATTCTGGGCTCCAGAATAGTGATTTTCTTAACAATTCTAATGAAACTTGTGGGAAGAAATGATGAGACGGGAGGAAAAACTGTAAGGTACGTAAGACAGTGGCAAAGTGGCACCAAAAGTGGCATAAATAGTAGCCCTAAGGCTCTGCAAAGGGGCACCAGCATTGGCAGGAATTCTCCAAAGGTCTGTGAGAGCAGCAAAAAAAGCAGCAAGAGCAGGAAGAATGTCCCTTGATGGCATCACGAGAAGCAAAGTGGCACAAAAAGTGGAATCAGCACCCTAAAGCATCAAGAAGGGAGACTGAAACAGAAAACATGGCAGGAAAAATCCAAAGGTACATAGATAAAGGGACCAAGAATCGGAAACAGTGGTATCAAGATTTCAAAAGCATAGGGGAGGTGCACAGCAGCACCCCAGATTGGCAAGAGAACCTCAAGATGTAAGAGCTGGAGTATGACAGGAAGGTACAGTGGCAGAAAAATGTTAAGAACCAAAATGTAAAAACTGGGGATGTGAATCGTTTTTCTGACAAATTAAAATATCATACGATATTTCTTAATTCATCAAAAAATCGTGAAAAATGAGAAATGATCGCATTTTCCCTGAATTTTCGTCAAAAACCATTTTTCGGCTTAGTGCGCGCTAACAGGGGTTAGCGTGCACTAACAAAACCCATTAATTTTTGTTACTTTTTGTTATTTTTTGCTATTTTTGTTAGTGCGCGCTAATGGGAGTTTGTGCGCACTAATCCGAAAAAACGATTTTTCACTAAAAAAAAAAAAATGCCGATCCACGGGAAACCGAGATTTTCCCGCGGCCACACAAACCCGATAGCAGAAACAATGGGGCACCCGATTCCCATCCCTAGTAAAAACCTGCACATGGCAACAAGGCTGAGCAGCACTAGCATCTGAAGGTGTAGGATGAGGGGCATAGCATTATTTATTTATTTATTTATTTAGGAACTTTTGATATACCGACATTCATAGAACACATCACACCGGTTTACAATCAACTCAAGGAAATAGAAAATTACAATGAAGGAGCGGGGGTAGGGGAGCAGGCGGAAAGGGAGAAAGGGCAGGGAGCAAACGGAAAGAAGAGAGGAGAACAGAGATAGAAAGAAGAGTGCAGAGAACTATAGTAACAAAAAAGACTTATTAACAACTAGGATAAAAATAGGTGCCTAATAACAACTATAGTAACAGTGAAGGCTTATTACCAACAAGGCTTATTACAAACAAGGCTTATTAATAACAAGGCTTATTAATAACAAGGCTTATTAATAACAGTTCCTTACATCATGTGGCATGTGTGTTTCAATAAAGGAATAGCAGAAAATACTGCAGGGTAGAACTGAGATGCTTTGGCAGAGGGGAAGGAGGAGTGTCTCAGTCAGTATTGCAGTAGCAGGTGGATGCTTGCAGGGCAGGACTGAGGTGCATTGGCAGAACTGTGTCAGTCTCAGTACTGGACTAGCAGGAGGTGTTGCAGGGTAGGATTGGTAAGCATCGGCAGAGTTATGAGTGTGTTTCAAGACTGGGGAAGCAGAATATTCTGCAGAGAAGCCCTGAGATGTATTAGCAGAGCTCTGTGTGTGTGGATCTTAGTACTGGACTAGCAGAAGATGCCGCAGGACAGGGTGAAGATGCATAAACAGAACTGTGAATGATACTCATATTGGAATAGCAGGGAATGCTATATAGCAGGATTAATGTGCAGTGGCAGAGTGGAGTTACACAGGTTCATATCCCAGTGAATATAATTATCCACTTTTCCAAGACAGATAGCATGATTCTAGTTATAAATGGGTAAAAACACAAGAAATGCCATACTGAGTCAATGGTCCATTGAACCCAGCATCTTGTCTCTTTTATCGGCCACTCTGAATCACTTGCAAGACATACCCACAGATCCTAATGGGGAGATTCATTCCCTGTTGTGCTGTTCACTCCCAGCTTCTGGCAGTAAGAGGTGGTATTCCCCAAAACTACCTAGCTAACAACTGGCAATGGATCTATCATGCAGAAACTTGTGTAGCAGGGCATTGCCTCTGCCACTAATATTGCCCTGTTTTTCAACTATCAAAGTGTTGTTGCATTTTTGGGATCCTCCTCCTGCCTTTGGCCTTCCCCGTTTTTTGGGATGCTCCTGAGCATGTGCAGAGGGTCTTTCTGCTCAAGAGGTGTCTGAGAGTTGGGAGCTTTTTTGGAAATAGTTAGTGGAAGAGCTTTGGAGATATTTTTGCCCAGTGCTTTACTAGGAGGGCTAATTTTCCCCTCTCTAGATTTGATTTGAGTTTTTTGCTTGTGCCCAGCAAACAGCAAGGCAGAGACATTGGAAGTGAAGATATTTGTTCTAGAGATTTTTGTGACCAATTCCAATGGTGAGGCACCACCTTGCTCTGGGATTTGGAAGTTGGCTGTTTTATTCCACGACCAGCAAACAGTGGGTAAGACTGTGGTTTTTGAAAGGACTTTTGAAGAGTATTTGTAGTTTTCTAAGTTTTGGAACAAGGGGAGTTTTTCCGTCTGGCTCTTGCCTTATGCTGGTTGCTGAAGAGACTTCCCCCAGCCTCCATGGGAAAGGCTTTGATAGAGAAATAAATATGAATAGAGGAGGTGCTATGGATAAAGAGACCACTGCTTTTGTTGTTATGATTTTTATTTTGCTGTTTGTGATTTTTGCGATCCTAGCCTGGATCATGATTTTTAAGTTAAAGCACATTTTCATTTGAACACCATCCTTTGACTCTGTGCTTTATTCAAGAGTGCCTTTCCTCCAAGATGACTATTGTGAGTATTTACCGACTAGTGAGACTAAGAGAGAGAGAGAGAGAGAGTTGAGTTTTGAGTTGTTGACTGAGTTACCCACTACTGTTCTAGGGCCCCAGAAGGTTGAACGTCCCCCTCTCTCCCACCAGATGATCCCTGGCATTCCCAGAGGCTGGTATGGGCAATGTTTGAGAGGAAAAGTGGTCCGAGATATTGCGGAGCTGCACTGGGATCTTATGACCCCCTTAATCCAATGCACCTCCATGATGAGGGGGGGGAGGGGTTATACGTGTCCAAATCTTCTTTAAAACCAGCTTTACTACTGGCTTTAACTATATCCTCTGGCAACAAATTCCACGGCTTAATTGTGCATTAACTGAAATTTGTTTTAAATGTACTCCCACTTAGTTTCATGGAGTGTCCCCGAGGCCTAGTTCTATTTGAAAGTGCAAAAACAATTATAATTACTCAAGATGTTGCCTAAGTGCTTTGGATACTTAAAGATAAATAATGCACAAAAGGTAAGTATTTTTCAGAGTTAGAAGGATATAGACTCCAAGCAATATTAGGAAGTGTTTCTCCACAGAAAGAGTAGATCCATGGAACAGCCTCCTCGGGGTGGTGGCGGTGGGAGTAAAGCCTCTATAAGAAAACAAGAAACAAACACCATAGATTCTCACTCGTGGGGAAAATTGTTTACATTTGTAGATCACTGGTTAAACCTTACATCTTCCTATTGCTTCAAATTTTCATTTCATTCCCAACAAAATATTAGTGTTCAAGAGCTCCATGCAAGCATTCCACTGATATACGTTGAAGCAAGAAATACAGCACAGACACCTGTGAAGAGTGGATCTTCATCAGAACCCCATGCAGGCATCATAGTGATACACATAAAGCATGAAAGCAGCATAGACAGCTGAAAAGTGGACCTTCGTCAGAGTCTGATACAGGTCTCACTTTGATACAGACAAAACATAGCAGAAGAGCAGATCTTCATCAGAGTCCCATGCACGCCTTACCCTGATTAATGTACAATATGAAAACAGCATGGACAGCTGAAGAGTGATCCTTCTTCGGAGCCCCACACAGGCATCATGCTAACATAAGTGAAGTTTGAATATAGCATGGACAGCTGAATAATGCTATTAGTAAAAGAGATTTTTAAAACTACAGGATATGGCCATAGTGAAAGATGCTTTACCTTTTATTAAAAAAAAAAAACCCTCCTGTGAAATGTGTAAAATTCTTTAAAAAGAAAGAAGGCCTATGAATAAACCCAGTAATAGGGATAAGCAATACCTACAGTACCTGAATGCAATCTGCTTTCAAGTGTCTGGAAGATGGAATAATTCAAATAAATAATAAACAGATCAATCGATACTTTGAAGAAACTAAATAGCGCTATTATTTTTCTGAGGTTTCAGTGTTGGTATGTATTTGGGTTCCGGGAATGGTTTTCTCTGGGCAGTTCTGTGGACGCTGGTCTGACAGGACGACAATCAGCTATGATCATCTGGAGCTCTTTCAAGCTTAATATTTGTTTAACCTTGGGATACAATGGCTGCAGCCCTGGATTAACCTTTAAGCAAAATAAGCACATGCTTAGGACACCAGGGGAAGCATGGCACAACAGTGTTGAAAATTTGCATTTTTTCTGTTGCCCCCTAGTTATAAGTAAGCAATTTGCTTGTATCACTTTACTGCTATTTAGTGTTAAATAAAATACAATGTAAAAAATGTTTATATTTAATATAGTTGTGGTGTCTGACCTGGAAAAAAACTGATTTTTTTAATTGCAGCACTTATTGAGTCTTAATGTCTTGTCAGTTAAGCAACGGAAGAGCTGGGCATCAGTTGACCTTAATCCAGCCTTGAATGGCTTCTGCATTGGTTCTTCTCAGTCTGGTCCTTCAGAATCTGCAATATCATGGCTCGCTGTAGTGTCAGGCTAGAAATATGAGTTTCAGATTTTCATCTGTCACATTGCTTCACACTCTGTCTCTGTGACTGTCAAATCGTTGATCAGGTTGTCACTATGATTTGTCATAGTACTGGCTAGACTGTCTCTTTACATTGTGACTCTACTTCAGGTTGCATATGACTGTCATATCCTGTCAGAGTTTCTCTGTAGCAGTCACAATGTTAGACACATTGTAATTTCTGTGACACTGCTGATGTGCATGAGGCTGTGATTGTCGGCCCTCTGTTTACCGCTGTGGCCCTGTGATTGTCACACCATCTCATTCTGTTTCTGCAACTATTTCATTATCTCAGTCTCTCTTTCTGGGACTGTTACAGGGGTGCAGGTTGCAGTTTCTTTATCATTATTCTGTGAATAAACAGGTCTTCTTTCAATATTAGCAACTTGAGATTTTCTACAAGCACCAAATTCACTAGAAAAAGAATATAGAATTGAAAAAAGTGAAAAAGTGAACATCTGTTGACAGCTGTACCAAATTCTAAAATGTTGAGTTTATACTGAATTTTGGGCCCTGAGGGGATAACATGATCCTAGGTGGGCTGATTTTTCAATTCAAAGCCATTTATGTGCATAAGCTTGTGTTCTCTGAACATAAATAGCTGTTACAAAATAGCCAATTCTCAATGTGTGCAACAGAAGGTGTGCAAGCTTGTTAAATGCAAGCTGCGGAAAAGCATTCTGAGAAGTGTGTGTGTGAGTTGGGGAGGGGGTGCAAGTTAGAACTTACAGGATACTTTTAGATTTTAAAAAAGCACGAGAAGGTGTAACGTTGCACATGTTCATCTATATGCCTACAGGTCCCATTACCTGAGCATTTTCAAAACAAACTTATTCTCGTTTGCTTTGAAAATGTTGGCAGTTAGAAAACGTCCCTCTGAAAGTCTTCTGTCTCTGCTACTTAGCATTCCAGCTGCAGAATCTGCTGCTCTGACTGGAATGCATCTGACTGACAGATTAAAAGCATTGTGGAGAAATTGTTATTATTTCGGTGGACAGCCAGTTTTCTCAGGAAAGGTGGCTATACAGCTTCCAAAGCCATCTCCTCACCTGAAGTGGCAGCACGAAGAGAAGTCATTTAGCAAATAGCACAATGTGGCCCTTTAGGATTTTGTTTTAAAACGCCCCAAGCCCTCTTCTATTTGTTTGTGTATACTGTACAATCTTAGTTAAACATTTTAAAAGTCCCCAGACTGTTTCTTTACACAGTTCTTTCATTTAAAAAAGAAAAAAGAAAATTGTTCCTTTTCAGCTGGGTATTGTCAAATTCAGATACATTGGGAGTTAAGGGGAAAATATGTTCTCAAAGGCAAATTACATATACAGCAGGAATAAAAACAACTTCTGATATGAATATAGTAATTATTGACTTCCCCCCTCTCATCATTTATCAATCATGATTCCTTTCACATATATGATACATGATCCTGCCTCTCTTTGTCTAGAGTTAAGCTTGGGCAAGCTGAAGAAGTGCCTTCACACCCAGGGAAGGGAATACAAGCAACTGGGTACATCCCAGTTAGAAGAGCTGAGAGAGCATTTCTATTGGTTATGGACTATAGAGGCACGGGCAGCTGGGAGAGTTCTGCTATTGGTCAGAGCCTGGGGCAGCACAGGCAGAGGGGAGTGCTCTCCTATTGCTCGATTATTACCCTGCACGTTTATCTATCAGTTACAGAACAAAATGAAAATGAAGCCTAAGTGAAGCATCAACGCATTTTGTTTGGTAGTCTAAAGCTGAAATGCAAACATTTGGAAAGATAACTCCTCTCTCTCCCAGTGATTTTTGCTGTACATCAGAAATACATTTTCACCTGATGGGATTTGGACTCTGATTTATGGTGTACGATGTAACTGGCATCTCCGCCGATGAAGCTTTACTTCTTCGTAAGACAGTATAGTGTATGACGCAGGCGGTCTCAAGGACAACTTAGCACTTGAAAGAAATAAATGGGGGGGAGGGGGGAGGGGAGTGTTGTATGAAACCTCCTGGTAAAGGTGATGGATAAGCTGCAGACTTCAGATTCACAAATGCAGTCCATCTTGACAAACGGCAGAGAGGTCCAGGAATCTAGCACAGCAACTGCCTATCAATCAGCCTTTCCGGGGAATGCTTTCTCTTGTACAGGCACGTCACACAGCTCTTGCAGGAAGGTTAAACACCCTTCACACAGCTCTTACAGGATGATGCTAGAGGCTGAAAGATGTTTATGATGCATTTATATTGTAGGTGGCATCCAGGATTTGTCAAGGTATCACCAAACGGTGGAATCACATGAGAATGATTTACTGGGACACATCTGAAGGCATTTGGCAACATTTATTTATTTACAAAATTTTTATATACCACACTCTACAATGGGGTTAGGTCAAAGTGGTTTACATAATCACATACAAAATAAAAGACATAAAACCAATGTAGGTATATTAAATTAAAAGAAAAACAAATCATAAAAAAATCTACATTATAACAGAACAGAAGTGGGAGACATTAGCAGCATCATGCCTCAAGGGTGTAATATAGTTGAAATCAGTCAGGCACTGACTGTTTAAAAGCGATGGAACATAAATAGGTTTTCAGATTTTTCTTAAACTCCTTGAAGTTAGGTAGTAGCCTAAGGGAATCAGGTACAGGTACAGGTACAGGTTCCAGATAATAGGGCCTGTGACCGAAAAGGCTTGCCTTCTAGCAAGATCAAGCCTGGCTAGTTTGACTGAAGGGACCTCGAGAAGACTTTTACTCATTGAACGGAGGTATTTTGCAGGTTGATATATGCATAGTCTGGAGCATAACCAAATTGCAGATTTCTTATGTGTATGGTTGTGAATGATCATAAGTATTTTATATTGTATTCATAGTGACACTGGAAGCCAGTGTAATGAGCGAAGTGCAGGAGTTATGTGATCTCAATATTTTGCCCTTACGAGAATGCGAGCAGCAGTGTTTTGAACTAATTGTAGAGGGACATAAGGTATTAACTGGAAGTCCCAGTATAGTGCATTACAGTAATCCAGACTTGTAAGGATCAGAGCTTGCAAAACTGTGCCAAATTCATTAGGGTATAACAATGGTTTAAGTCATTTCAGCAGGAGATTCTTATAGATGAGGTTTTTACTACTGAAGGAATGTTTTGAGACATAGATAATTCTGAGTCTAAGCTGACTCCAAGATTGCAGACTTTAATTGTTATGGGGATGGAATGACTATTGAGAATTAAGTGGGTAGATGGACAACCCAAAGATTGAGGAATGGTGGAAAGGTGTAGAATTTCAGTTTTGGAAGTGCTAAGTTTTAAATGGTTATGGGAAAGCCAGATGTTAACAGAATTAATAGGCTGACAAAGGATAATGTATTAGACCAGGAAATACTGTAAGGGATGAAAATTTGAATGACGGCATAGATTTTGAAGTCTACACCTAGAATAAAGCTGAAAGCAATGATCCTTGTAGGACACCTGAGGGAATAGTATACCATTCAGAGTTATGTAAGCCGCTGTATATTTGCTGAGGGGGATTAGACAAGAAAGAGATGAACCATTTAAGAACTGTATCAGTTATGCCAATAGATTGTAGGCTTGCTAGCAGAATGTTGTGATCCAAGCAGCAGAGATGTCCAATATAGTACTAGCATATAGTCAATATTTGAGTCAAACCCTCACACAATTGTGACAAATGAAGATAGTAATAGTGTTTCTGTGCTGTGACCTTTCCTTAAAGTCATTCTGATTTGGGTGGAGAATGACATTCTCATTAATGAAGTCTGTCAACTGATGTTGGACCACTGATTCAATGATCTTTGCTAGTGAAGTCAGTGAGGCTATAGGCTGCAGGTTGCTGAAATCTGTTAGATCTGTGTTTTTCCTCTTTGGAATGGGCAGAATGGAGGTTTGTTTAACATATCGGGAAAGGTGCCAGAATTGAGAGAAAGATTAACCAGTTGGGCTAAAGGAAGTGAAATGTATTCATGAGCAGCCTTTAAAAGGTGACCTGAACATGGGTGGAAAGGACTAGAAGAGACTTTCATCTTGGATAACTTGCGAGTGATAGTTGTAGAATCATTGTCAACAAAAGAGGACCAGATGGTAGTAGCAGAAGGTAAATTTGATTTAGGAATGGGTAGATGGGAAAATTCATCTGTAATTTTGGTAACTTTATCCTTAAAATGTTGTGCGATGCTATTACAGAAGGGATTATCAATATGGTCAAAGGTATCTGATTTCTGAGTGGTTAAGGATTTGACAATATTAAAAAGAGTAACTGGGTTACCATTGGCAACTTGAAATGTTTTTTTGGATAAAATGATTTCTTTGCAGCAGTGGCATACTAAGGGGGTTGCAAGGGTGCAGTCCACCCCTGGTGACAGCTGGGAGGTTGGCGGCCATGAGTGGAGCTCATCCAGCTCGTGATAGAAGAAGAGGGAGGCCTCCTCACCTCCTGGCCATGAGCGGTGGGAGCACTGGGCGGCTGCTTAGAGCTCCACGGGTCTGGAGCCGACAACTGCATAGCATTTTCTTCTTCCCGCGGCCCAGAAGAGGAAGTGGTGGGTCCAAGTGGGTAGGAAGAAGGAAAGGTCATGCAGTCGTGGCCCGAAGCAGGAGGAAGAGCGACAGTGCTGCCCCCACCGCAGATGCAGGAAGTAGAGCCGCACGAGCTCCAGTACTACCTCAAGAAAAATGAAGTGTCCCCGTCTGTCGTGGGGGCTGAAGGAGGAAGCTGTTGCTGTGCGTCTGATGGGGAGCAGAGTAGGAAGTGAGAGAGAATTTATTTATTTGTTTTTATATACCGACATTCAAACTAGTTTATCAAATGTGTTTGTGTCTGTGTGTGAGTATGCTATGTGTGTGAGTGTATATGGAAGTGAGGATGCATGTTTGTGTGAGAGAGGGAGCTGTGTGAAAGGGTGTGTGTGTATATATGAGAGAGAGAAATGGAGAGAGCTTGTGTGCAGGGGTGTGCAAAAGTGTGTGTAAGAGAGAGAGGGAGCCTGTGTGAGGGAGAAGGGAACCCGAGATCACTGGGCGGGGGGGAGGAGGGACAGAGAAGTGAATGAGGGAGAAGTTGGATGGAGAAGTGAATCGGGGAGGGGGCGGCCAAAGGAACTATCCACCTCGGGTGTCAAATACTTGAGGTATGCCACTGCTTTGCAGTATTGATTTGTTTTCTCTATTTTCTTAGGCAGGCAAAGAAAGCATTTTTACGCTCAGGTGTAGGGTGCTTGCATCAACATCGCAAGCATCCTACATGGTTTGAATGTTCAGAGGATTGGCTACCAAGTTGAGATTCTTTAAAAAAAAAAAAAAATAATAATAATAATAAAATAATCACCAGCTGAATTGATTACTGCAAATCCCCCTACAACTGCATCTCACAATAGAGTCTGAAGTGCCTCCAGCTCCTGCAAAGTACTGTCGTGAGAACTTTGGAAGGTGTGAAAGCAACTGATCTTATTTAGCGTATTTTATATCATCTTCACTGGCTGTCAATAGAAAGCAGGATACAATTTAAAACTCTCTACTTTGTCTACAAATGCTGGAATAAACAACGTCTCCCCCCTTTTGCATTCTCAAGGGAACTCCAGTCCACTGAAATGGCTCTTCTTTTCTCTCCTCCCCTGACAGCTGCCAGATTGTCCTGCATGAGACTCTGTGCTTTCACATATTATGCATCCCAAATTTGGAACATGGTATCACTACTAGCTCTGTGCCTGGAGCCAAGCTATCTTAAGTTCAGGGAAAAAAACGAAGACATGGCTTTTTAGCCAGGCCTTCCCCTAAGATCCACATCTTCAACCCAACTTTCTGAACCCTTTTATGAAGGACTGGCTTATACACAACAGGTTCACAACTGAGATCCCAATGCTTCATTAATTGCAAATTCTGATTTGACTGTAAGCTGTTCTAGTGCCTCTGCTCATTTGAATTTATTGTAATCCGCCTTGAGATCAGCTTTGGAAAAAAGTGGAATATCAAATGTTTGTAAAGTAAGTAAATGATAAAAAGCTGCATTATTTCACATTAGGGATGTGCATTCATTGGAAACGAAATGGGACATTTTTAATGAAATTTTCCATTTCATTTCAATTCCTTTGAAAAAGAAATGAAAGAAAAACAAACACAATTTTGTTCTTTTTTTTTTGTTCTTGTTTTATTTTTTAAATAGGTCAGCTCCAGCCCCAGGGCCCCCACCCCATTTCTGTGGCCAGTTCTCCTCCAGCTGCCTGGCACCTTGACTTCCTCCTCCCTTCCGCCCCCACCCTTTTATCCCATCCATGGGTCTTCAGGGGCTGGAGCAATCACCAGTTGCTCCTGCCCCATTTGTTTTTCAAAATGGCGCTTGCCAACCCAAGCACAGTGCCATTGGGAATTTTTGCTGTGGAAGAAACTTGTGCTGGCTTAGAGTTGCCTGGTACTAAACTGAAAAAAAACAAACAAACCAGGACTGGCAGGAGTGACTGGGGATTTCTCCTGCCCCCTGAAGATCAGCGATGGAGTGAGGTGCAGGGTGGGGGTGGGGAGGGCAAGGATGGGACTGGCTATGGCTCAGAGAATTAGACTTTTTTCCAACTTTGCTGGCCCAGATCTATCTTTTTTTTTATTTTGCATTTGCTGCTGTGTATTTCATTTTGAGTAAACAAAATGAAATACACAACCATGAAAACAAAAACAGACAAAGATTATAAAAAAAAAACAAAAGTCACTTTTATTTATTTACTTATTAATTATATTCTGCTTTTTTGGCACTTCAAAGCAGATTACATTCAGATACTGCAGGAGGTACTTCTGCTTACTCTGAGTATTTCCAGTATTTGGATAGATTTCTCAAACAATGGTTGTGTCATGAAATTGCAAGGTAAGCATATAACCCAGTTTCGGATCCTGTGAGATGGAGCTGGGATTTTTATGTAAATTCACCTGCACAAGTGTAAGGAGCATGGGTGAGCTTATTCATTTTCTTAGGGATAGCTTTCAAAGTGAGCTAATGTGCATACGTTTGCTTTGACAATTGGCATAATTTATAATGCTTTGGCAATGCATAAGTTGCACAGGTTGTTATAAAATTAGATTCCCTAAGTTTAGGATCGAAACAGATCTTTCCCTGGCATCTGTATGAAACATTTATACAGGCAGGGTAGAAAGAATTCCCCTTCCCAAGGAAATTATCTCTTGACTCAGCTGCAGAAAAAGTTTCTACATTGGCTACTTCGATTTACAAACATCAGAAATATCAAACTCTGCTCTGGCATCAATGTGGCGAGTGCACACAGAGGAAAGCAAGTAAGATATTATGCTGCTTCAGGATGGGGTTTGGGAGAATCCAGAGGCATGGGGAGGGTGCGATTAAAGTTACGGGTGGGTGGGGCAAGAGAGGGCTTGGTGAATTTGACTTCAATATCATGGAGAGAGGGGGTCTGCTTCTTTGTTTTAAATTTTGGGGGTTGGAGGCATGGGGGGATAGGGGATCCGGCTTGAAGGCCTAGAAGATTCTTTTTTTCCAGTTACCTGGCTATATAGTGAATATAGCTGGATAGTGTTAAAATTAAGAAAGGAAAATTTGGTTCTTACCTGCTAAGAATCTTCAATCCAAAACTCCCACCAGGAGCAGGAGGAAGGTGAAGTTGCAACAAAAATAATGGAAATTTGTTCCAAGGAACCAAAGCAGATCAGCATTGAAATCAGCAACAACTCTGCATTCAATACTAAGTTCATTGTGCAATGTATAATGATACATAATGTTACAAAGCTGAATAAGCTCGCAAAGTTCCAATGTAAATTCAGAAAGTCTACATCTTTAGACCCCTCTGCTACTCTGTAAACCGGTGTGATATGTACGATGAACTTCGGTATAGAAAAACAAATAAATAAATAAATATACAAATTATCAGTAGGAACAGACTTTTCCTTCCCAATGAGTGGGTCTCTGGACTGATCTGAGGTATTCCAGGAACAAAAATTAGCAGGTAAGACAATTTTCCTTTCCTCTTCATACCCCAGATCAGTCCAGACTCCTGGGATGTACCCAAGCTCTCTTAAACCATGAGGGACCGTGAGAGTCTCGCTCGTAGAACACTCACTCAAAACACATAGAATCCAGAGCCCAGATGTCCAACTGATAATGTCTGGCAAATGTGTGCAGCGACTTCCAACTAGCCACCTTGCAAATCTCTTGTGGGGACACCTGTTGGGATTCAGCCCAAGAGGTCACCTGAGAATGAGTTGAGTGAGCCCTCAATCCCTGAGGCACAGAACGACCCTTACAAATATAGGCCAAGTCAATCACCTCTTTCAGCCATCGCACAATCAAAGATTGTGACATAGCGGAGACACCTCAACACATCTTTGACCTGGCATAAGTTATAGTCACTGCAGCTACACCATTTTCTCCTGGGAAGACAGCAGTATCCAAATGTCTGTGGGAAAAAGTGTTAAAATGTGCTGATGATTCTTGCCTGGCTGGGCATCCTGACAGGTATTGGTGAGGGCCTATGGGGCCTACCCTGCAGGCTGAGTCAACCTCACCATGGCTGCAAGAATCTACAGATCTTACAGTAAAGATGAAGGTAGCCTATAAATAAATGAAATCAGTGCTTTGCTGAATAACTCAGAAGTTATCCAGCTAAATGCCACTGAATATGGACCCCATCATGCAGGGGTGGCTCAAATCAATCTGCTGACTGAGGCAAGGGTTGAGATGGTGCCCCCCCCCCCCCCCCCACTGCCATCTCCCACTCCCTCAAAGCATGGTACAGATCAAATCATGAAGAGGAGCAAGGGGGGGTCTCTTTGTAGTCTTGCCCTTTCGATGATTTCAAATGCCATGGAAGAGGAAAAGCAGGGGTCAGAGTTCCCAGAGAAGTGGTAAATAGAGTGTCAGTGATAATGTTTCTAGGAAGCTGGCAACCCTGCCATACTCCCAGGAATCCGAAGACCTACCTCTACCTTTTCCCCAGCATTTTTTGGCTGCTGGCAGGTTGGTCTTCCTCTTCTTTTTCAGCTGCCGGTGGGTTGGACTATACTGGCAGCCACTAGGCCTCTTCTGTTATTTGAAAGACAGTGGGTTGGACTCTACCAGAAGTCCACTTGGTCTCCTCTTTTTTTTGGCCACTAGCAGGTTGGGTGCCACCAGCGGCACACTGGGCCACTTCTGTTCTTCAGCCACCAGCAGATTGGGCTCCATCAGCGCTGTAAGAGGTCTGCTTTCCTCCTTCTTCCACCAGTGGGTTGGGTTCTGCTGGGAGCATGCAGGTCCTCCACCTTATTCAGCCACCGGTGGGAGCGGGAACCCCACCGACATGTAGCTAAATATGTATCTGGCGGTAAAATGAGGCAGCTGATGGGTATTTTGGGGGACAGTATTTTATCTGCCTCATGTGTTTATTACTCTTTTCATCCCTGTATGGATTCATCGGTTTACTTTGTACAGTGTTGCACACTCTGCCAATGCTTAGATAAAAATAAAATCCTAATAATTACCAGGCGTTAATGAAAGGTAAGAGGACTTATGGTATCTGCCTTTGTTTCAGAATACCTAGTCATTAACTCCAATAATAGTATCCTCAGAGATGTGTATCACATTCTGAAGTTAGACTTAATGGTTTAGATCACGGGCATTAATCCCTTTGTTTGAGAAACCAGGGCTGCACATAGCTCAGTCACACAGCAGCTACAACCATGCTTCAGGAAGTAGGACATGAGAGATATCCTTTTTATTTGGAAATGGATACAGGCTTCAAATGCTCTGTAAACCAGCGAGGAAACCAACAGACTAGAACACAAATAAATGGCTGCAGTAAAATTGCTGGCTATGAGGAATTCCTAGAGGTCAGATCATTCTTCAGTAGAGGGAGATGATAAAAGAGGAACCGAATTATTGTTGTTGTTTGTGTCCCTGGCCCTACACTTGGGTCCTAAGCCACCTGTAATATGTTCTTTATCTTTATTAAAATGTCTTAATTGCCCAAGAATGTTCTTTTCTTTGTCCCAGTGTTTAATGAACCTCTAATCTTGATTAAGTTGTGATTTTGGCGTTACAAAAGAATATGACACGGTTTTGTTTTCCAATCCCTTTAAGTAGCTGTGTATGGAAGACTTCTAGGGGGTGTGTGTGCCTTGTGTCAATACACGTCAGAGTGGGTGTACGTGATTCTATATTGAGATTCTGCAGGTGCGTTTTGAGAGATTCTGGTGATTCAGCAGTGACTCTTTGTGAGTTTGCTGGTACTCCCAGTCCAGCAGGGCCCCTTGTCAATATGGATGCTGGAGGTACTTTCCTAGGCAATGCCAGAGGAGTACCCTAGGGGAAACTATGGACAACAACTACCTTGGGGATCCTGCTATTTTACTGAGAGTTACTGCTGAGAAGAATTATGGGATGAGATGTGAGTACTAAAGAGCTGGTGTATGAAGCATAACTAAGTCCGCAAGAATGTTTGTGAAGCAGATTGATCTAAATGCTCTGCTTGAGGAAGAAGTATAGAGCACATTTGTTTTGTTACTTCTGTTTATCTCTGCTGTGAATCCTATGACTTATCCTTTTTGAAGATTTTTCTAAATTGTAAATTGACAGCTGGTAACCCAGGAGAATTAAAGTTTATAACTTTGAACTATAACCTTTGACTGAGAATCTATTTGCTAAAAACACAGGGTTTTAAATAAATAAATAATGTCCATTTTAGGAGAGGGAGAGTCTTTAGTAAATCTGCAACCATTTAGCAGAAAAGCAGAACTACCAAAATAGCCAGATGTTTAATATAATAAATTACTGTAGCACAGTTCTACAGCTACAGTGATCTTGGAAAAAACTAAATTCTTCACAAACCATGATACATTTTTTGGACAAACATAAAAAGTATCTCAAGATGTCCATGAATTTTGGAGACTGATGGAAGGAAGCAGGGTTATAAGTGATATCTGAAAAATGAATGTGTAGTCTCCATGTTATGGTACCGGGCAGTGCCCCGGTCCCTTCACTCACCTCAGGCCCGGCCCACTGCTGGTCCATTCCGACCGACAGGCCTGTCGAGGCCTCCTGTGGTGCTCCCTCCTTGAGGGAGACGCCGTCGATCCATCGCAGCTGGCCACGCTCCCATAGGCAGGCGCACGAGCGCGCGCGCAGGGGCTGCTGACTTAAAGGGGCCAGTGCGGGAAAACACAGGACAGCCTCCCTGATGACGTTAGATGCTGCAGGGATATGTAAACCCTGCAGCCAAGCCCTACTTTGCCTTGCAACAAGGTTCCTCTGTTCCAGAGTTGCTAGTTGCGCTTCTTCTGATTACCGCTCCAGCTTCTGACCCTAGGCTTTGGATTCCAACTACCGCTCCAGCTTCTGACCCTTGGCCTTGGATTCCGACTTCTGGCTCTTGTCTTCGGCTTCTGACCTCGGCTTGTCCACGGCTTCTGATTCCGGCCTTGTTCCACGGGTTCCTGACTCCAGCTCTCATCAGGGAATTCTCTCCTAAGTCCAAGCGGCTCGGGTCCTCACAAGCTCCTCTCGAGGGGACCGTGGGCTTCCAGTGGTGAAGTTCCAGCTGGCATCCTGGCTTCGGCCCTTCTCTTCTCTACCCTCAGGAACTCCTCTTCTAACCCCAGCCTTCAGGAGACCGCACGTAAGTCCAAGCGGCTCGGGTCCTCACAGGCTCCTCCTGGGGGACCTCGAGCTTCCAGTGGTGAAGATTCCTTCGGACTCCTGTTCTGTGCCGCCACCCGGCTTCGACATCCACTGTGGGCATCTCCACAGTGAGTCTTCATCTGTCTCAGCCGGCCCAAGGGTCCACGAATCTAACACTCCAAAGCTCTTGTAGAACAGCATCTTTGGATAATTCTGGTCTGATAAAAAGTATCACCACCTGTAATGGAAGACTAACTGTAAACAAACTAATGAGTAAAATCATTTGTCTAAATTACGTTTAATGACATTAAGGTGGGATGTTGATGAAAGCTAATCTGGGCATTAGAGACAGATTTTACTATATTAACAAAATGTGCTAATTTTAAACCAGTTTGGATAATGGTAGCATACTGATGAGAATCTACTTTGCTTGCCACAGAGGTTTCCCTTAAACAGGATTCAATAGAATTATGACAGTTACTGACGATAAGGAGCCACTGCAGCAGCATCTGGTATAACATCTTTGACCACAGACCTCCTAAGGCAGCTCAGAATGTCCCTAGCAGTCTAACTAGACCATACCCCCCATGGACATAAAAATCAGCTTCCAGGGTGTAAAAAGTGAGGACACCACTATTTATGGGACAAGAAACATTTAAAACACAGAAACAGAGAAATGACGGCAGAAAAAGACCAAACAGTCCAGCCAGTTTGCCCAGCAAAGGGAATGATTAAGATACAGTATGTTATATGAAAAAAACAAAACAATCATTTCCATTCAAATTATCTACAGGGCAATGCTAGAGTAAGGTGATTTTTCACAAATTAATCCTGCCTGTAAGAAGCTACCACGAGCTTGTGTGGTCATGAGATCAGTTGTTAAACTATGTAAGCAAAAGGACTGAGGGAGTGCAGTGGGAGCTAAAATGATAATTGTACAGGAGGAGGGAGAATCACAGCTACACAGGGTCCTCTGCTTGAGATTCTGTACTAGTTCCATCTGTGCAGAGTTTTTATTTGTACTTAGCTAAGCAATGATGTTTGGACCCTTAGATATATGGTGCCGAATTTGAATTATCACTATGGTGAAGATGTCCAAGAGCCAGAGTGCTGCTGGCGTGAACTACAGAAACAGTCTCTGTTTCAGAAGGATTTAGATGTAGAAACTCAGTTCTAATGCCTATCCACTCAGAGGGGAACACCAGCCATAAATCTTCCTATATGTGCACCAAGATACTATCGGTAAAGTAGATAAACCTCTGTTTTATAGCATGCCATTATATTGATATTGGATTTGCACTGACTGAAATATTTATCTGAATAAAGGGAACTATCCTAGAAAATTGTGCTATGTACCTAGGTAAGGTCAACTCTCACTGAAGCTTCTAACTCCACCACTAAGCTAAAGGTGCAGCTCCTGTAACTGAGCTAGTAGAAGAACCTCACCTACAGCTTCACTCTGCAGCTCCTCAATAGCATCTACTCTCTTAACTCCCTCTGCCCTCTTCTTGTGACCTCTGTTTGTCTTATCAGGTGCCCTTCTCCTCCATCACCAAATCCCAGCTTTGCATTTTCCTCATAGTTAATAGAGAGGTTGAAATGTAGTGACTCGGGGATTGTTCACAGGTTCCACAGTGATAAACATCCCAAGGTCTTGTATCCACAAATCAATTTCATTCACATGTAGAAAGGGTATTTTTTTAAAGGCCAGGAAGAAGATGAAGGAAACAATTTTTGAGAAGAACGTAGGGCTGGGGATGCAGATACGGGGATGGTAACTTTCAAACAGCCACGCGGGCATACATGTACGTGCGTATGCCAGCTTGCACCCAGAGACACAGCCATTTTATAACGCATGCGCAAATTGCGCATAGGTGTGGGTGTGAGATATAAAATCAGCCGTACGCACATACATGTGTACACAATTTTATATGGACATGCATATGTGTGCGCAAATGCTGGCTCTACCACACAAGTGAGGGAGATTATATTAGATACACGCCAACGCAATAGTCCTTTTATCCCAGTTCACCTAGTTAACGGATCAGATTTCCTAACACTCCCTATAATTTAGCCTTCCTTTTACCCTTTTAAACCCGACCCTTAAAACCTCACTGCCTTGCCTAGTATTTTTTATTTTACTACTTAAATGCCATCCATAGAAGAAGTAAAGATATGCAGTAGGGGACCCTGTGCACGTTTCAAAGTAACTTCCCAGAATGCCCTTGTCCCGCCCATGCTCTGCCCAGGCCACACCCATTCCCCGCCCCCTTTTTAAAGTTTTTGATTTGTGTGCATGCTGGGAGATATGCGCATAGTCGTGGGCTTTTTAAAATCTGCGCGGCGCATGCCAGCCCGAGACACACATCTATGGCCTGGCCTTGGCAGTTGTAGGGCTTTTAAAGTTGACCTTTAAGCCTCTAGGAGAAGGCAGACTTGAACATTGCACAACAGTGACACGTATGGGTAAATTTAAGATTGTAACAAAAAATAAAGCACTCTAATTCATTTCTTTATCTTTTAAAACAAGCCGCATTGTTAACCTAAGGGATGATCAGAAATTAGTCCATTTTCTTTTTTCGTAGGCTTTATATTTAAATCATAGGTCCACATGTATAAAGTCAATGCCCACAATATTTTTTCTTTATTTTTATGCAATTAAAAGCACTTACCTTGAATAGTGCATAAGAGGACAAATAAGAAACTTCCGACATTGGCCGTGTTTCAAATCATCTGAATCAGGGGAGTCCTCGCTCGTCATTGAAAACTGCAGCTACAGGCAACCATTTTGAGCCTTCCTTATCTAATAATTTTTTTAGAAGGATTGGAGGAACTCAGAACTTAAAAAAAAAACAAAAAACAAAAAAAAAAAACCCTGACCTATCACACAGAAATGACATCAGAATTTTCAATAATGGAATGCCACATGATCTCATTTAAACCTAATGGATGAACAGAGCACAAAGTGAATATCCAAAACTGTTCATGAAGACTTAATTGTGAGAACATATTGCCACCACGTTCAGCTAGTAAAATTGTATATGTTCCAAAACTGTCAATTTCAGGTTTGTAAAATTATGCCCATATGAAACACAATGTGATACTTGTTCATTTGTCTTAAAACAACTACAGTGTTCCGCCAGTTTTGAGAGTGGTTTGGTCCTCCCCTCATATACCAGCTGGCAGGGACATATAATAAATAGATGTACACATAGTATAGATTTTTTTCTTAACATCCATTTTGGTGACAGGATGAGTCCATGTTGGCCCTTCCAATGTTTTTGGGTACTTGCCAGGTTCTTATGACCTGGATTGGCCACTGTTGGAAACAGGATGCTGGGCTTGATGGACCCTTGGTCTGACCCAGTATGGCATGTTCTTATGATAATAACTTTAAAACAAGTGCATGAGCACCCATATAAGCACATATGAGGGCATGAGCACAATGAAACTAATAACATTCATCACACGGAAAAATCATGGAAATTATTATAAAGAATAAAATCACAGAACATGACATGGTTTAATGGGACACAGCCTACATGAATTTATCCAAGTCTTGCCTTACAAATCAGCTACTTTTTTTTGAAGGGGTGAATAAGCATGTGGATAAAGGTGAACCAGTAGATATGGAGTATTTGGATTTTCAGAAGATGTTTGACAAAGTCCCTCATGAGAGACTTCCAAGAAAACTTAAAAGTCATGGGATAGGAGGAGAGTTCCTTTGTGAACTGCAAACTGGTTAAAAGACAGGAAACAAACAGTAGGATTAAATGCTCTGTTTTCACAGTGGAAAAAGGTAAATAGAGGCATGCCTCAGGGATCTGTACTTGCACCTGTGCTTTTCAATATATTTATAAATGATCTGGAAAGAGGCACAACAAGTGAGGTTATCAAATTTGAAGATTACCCAAAATTATTCAGTGTAGTTAAATCACAAGCGGATTGTGATAAATTGCAAGAGGACCTTGCGCTACTGAAAGATTGGGCACCCATATGGCAAATGAAATATAATGTGGACAAGTGGAAGGTGATGCATATAGGGAAAAATAACCCTTGCTGTAGTTACACAATGTTAGGTTCCATTTTAGGATTTACCATCCAGCAAAAAAAATTTGGGCATCATAGTTGATATTATATCGAAATCCTCAGCTCAGTGTGCTGTGGTCGTCAAAAAAGCAATAAGAATTTAGGAATTTTAGGAAAGGAATGGCAAATAAAATGGAGGATGTCATAATGCCTCTGTATTGCTCAATTGTTAGACCGCATCTTGAATACTGTGGGCCAATCTGGTTGCCACATCTCAAAAAAGATATAGTTGTACTGGACAAAGTACAGAGAAGAGCATACAAAATAATAAAGGGCATGAAACAGCTCCCTTTGAGGAAAGGCTAAGGAGGTTAGGACTGTTCAACTTAGAGAAGAGACAGCTGAGGAGGGATATGATAGAGGTCTGTCTATTTATTTACCATCATTCTATTTTTTTCAGTCATGGCGGTTTACAGCAGACAGTTAAAATAGGACAACTATCAATAGTGCATATTAAGACATAAAATGTTAAATAAATCAAATCAATAAAAGATAAAATACATGTCAAAGGATAACAAGAATTTTTTTTCTGATTAAATCTCTTATTAATTCTACAAAATCTCTGATTTAAATCTACAAAATCATGAAAGGATTTGAAGGATAAATATGAAATGGTTATTTATTCTTTAGGATAATACAAGTACTATGGGGTACTCCATAGCACATTTAAAACAAATCGGAGAAAATTCTTTTTCACTCAATGGTCACTTAAGCTCTGAAATTTGTTGCCAGAGTATATGGTTAAGGCAGCTAGTGTAGCTGATTTAAAAAAGGTTTGGATAAGTTCCTGGAGAAGTCCGAAAAGCCACTGCTTATAGCAAGCATTAGTAGCATGGGATCTATTAATGTTTGGGTACTTGCCAGGTACTTGTGACTTAGATTGGACTAACCCAGTTTGGCATATCTTATGTTATAAATATTCAGCAAATCAGTGAGCAGACAAGTTATCTGGCTAACATTATCTGGAAAACTTAACACAGCCTCCTACTGATTTTACTCACCTAAATTTATTCAGCTATCTTTAGCTGGATAAAATCTAATCAGATATATTCTGAATATAGCCGAGTTGGTTTAAAGGTATTAGGGATCTCTTTAAGCTTTATCTGGGAAAGTTCTTGGAGAATGGATCCTGCAAGTACTTGTTACCTGATTGGCCACTGTTGGAAATAGGTTACTGGGCTTGATGGACCTTTGGTCTTACCTAGTATAGCAAACCTTATGTTCCTGTTCATACCCCAGATCAGTCCCGACTTCTGGTTTTGCTTGCCTTCCTGCCAGCAGATGGAGACAGAAAAGAATTTCACTGACACAGCCATATAACCTAGTGTGCTACTTGCAGTCCCTCAGTGTTTCTCTGTCTCCAACAGATGGTAGTGGTGTAAAACCTGCAGTCTGGAGTAGAAAAAACAAAACAAAAGAAGAAGTAACAAGAAGATGGATTTCCAGTTCTTCCCAGGGGGTTGGTCGGTCCATTCCCCCTGGTTTGAGGTGGACAAGCAGGGGGTTGGTGACCCTTGATGGAAGCTTGGTCCTAAATTCTGTAGTGTTGTACATCTGGTGGTCCAGCTCCCTCATTCTCTATAAGGCAGCATTGATTCTACTGATAGATCTGCATCTGACTATCCCAACTGAGCAGGGAAGTATTGCCTTTTTATTTTTTTTCTGCTACAGGTGCTAGTGGCAGTGTTCACGTTTGTTTAAAAAAACAAAAACAAATGTTTGGTGGTCTCGCAATGTGTAGAAATCACAATGCCCAGTCTGAGAATGGGACGATTGCTGGTGCGGAGCTGTTCGCCTGATAGTTTTCTGTGGTTCAATAAACAAGGTGGTTGAACAGTCGGATATTTGTTGCCTCCCGGGGTGCTAAGTCCAGGTGAGGTCATCCCCCAGGTAGAGTCGGGTCAAAAAGGGGATCAATGGCCCTTTTTGTATGTCAGACCCCAGCTTGAGGAGGGCTTTTCATAGCTGGTGGTATTTGCATCCTCATGCTCTAGCCTCTTCTCCCTTTTGCTAGATGCTCTCTCTGCCTATATTGCCTTATGCTAAGTCTGGGCCAGGGCGTTGACAACAGTAGATCACTTTATGCTGGTTTTGGCACTTGCTAGATCCTGAACCTAATTACTGTTTTGTGTTTTTGGCAAGTGAGGCTTCCAGTATGTCTCTTCTTCCCTTTATAGGAGAACTTCTGTTTGGTGAGCTCCAGGAACAGCTGGCAAAGCAATGGGGCAAGGTTAAGGGGCATAATTTGCTCAAGGATAAGCTCAAAGAGGATGAGGAAAGTTTCCCTAGCAGGTAAAGGTACAAGGAACTTAAGAATTAGGGCTGGCAAGTCATAGTACTTTTCGAAGTTTGCTTTGGTCCACCCAGGAAAGCTGTAGTCAAGAGGCCAGAGGATGTAAAAGCACATAGATTCTGAGATCAGTCATAGTGGAGGTGCGCATGGGGGAGTTCTTGGCCTCTCTGGGCTTGACAGAGGCATATCTACATATAGTCATCAGGCCGGAGTACCAGCGGTTTCTGCAGTTCATGATCCTAGGGAAACATTTTCAGTTTTGGGCCCTTCTTTTCTGATTGGCTACAGCTCCGCATACGTTCACCAAACTGATGGTGGTGGTAGCGGTGGCCCTAAGACAAAAAGGTGTGTTGGTGCATCCGTGTCTGGATGACTGGCTCATTTGAGTGACATCTGAGGACCTCTGTTTGGCAGTCAGTGCAGTAGGTACTACTGCGGTTAAGGTCTATGGTCTGGGTTGTAAATCTAGCAAAGAGCCAACTCGTTCCCTCTCAAACCTGGGAGTATCTAGGGGCTCAGTTTGACACACAGGAAAGTTTTTCTCATGGAGGAGAGGATACTGAAGTAACAGGGTCAGATTCATTGCCTGAAAGGGTGTTTGATACCCAGCATCTGGGACTATTTACAAGTTCTGGGCTCTATGGCATTGACAATGGAGCTGGTGCCTTAGGCATTTGTGCATATGCAGCCTCTTCAGAGAGTTCTTCGCTCCCAGTGCAAACCTCTATAGGAGGGATTTCATCTTGCCCTCCCATTCGAGGGGGAATGTAGAGACAGTCTTTCTTGGTAGCTTATTCGTGCCATTAAGGGGCATGGTATAGAATTGGAGGTTCCAGATTGAGTGATATTCACCACCTATGCCAGCCTTTCTAGATGGGGGCAGTGTGTCAAGATCAGTTGATGCAGAACCAGGGGTGAAAGAAGGAGGCATTATGGTCTATCAATTGGTTAGAGACGAGGTGGTGTGATTCTCGTTGCTTGCCTTTCTGCCATGCTTATATGACCTTCAGTGCAGGTTCTTTTGGACAATGCAACAATGGTGGCCTAGATCAACTATCAGGGAGGAATCAAGAGTTGGGCAGTGGCTCAGAAGGCCCAGGAATTGATTCTCTGGGCGGGAAAATCATTTGGAGCGGCTGGTGGTGTCTCACATTGCCGGTGTGGACTATGTTCAGGTGGATTTTCTCAGAAAAAACTAGATTTTGGATAGTGAGACCAGTCAGAGACGGTGATGTGCCTTTCACAACAAATGGGGTTGTCCCCATATGTACTTAATGGCAGCCATGTACAATGCCAAAGCATCTTGTTTTTGCAGCCACCAGAGAAAATACAGGGAAGAAGGAATCGATGCTCTGGTTCTATCTTGGTCTCATGGCATTCTTCTTTGTCTTTCTACCATGGCTACTGGTGAACAAGTTGCTAGATCCGGGCAACGTAGTTCTGGTAGCATTTGAGTGGCCGCATCTACCATGGTTCATAGATCTGGTCAACATGGCAATAGACAGGCTGCTGAGTTTCGGCAATCTGTCGAATCTTCTCCACCAGGGCCCAATATTTTTGGATCAGGTGGTTCACTTCTGTCTTGCTGCTTGGCTTTTGAGACGAATTGGCTGAAACAGAGAATATATTCCGAAGGAATTATTAACACCTTGTTGCAGGCCAGGTGACCTTCCACATGCTTGGCGTTTGAGTTGTCATGAGTTTATTAGGGAGTGTAAGTGGGGGTGTGTGACAGAATGAGAGGAGAGAATGTGTAAGTGTGCATTCGTGTATGAAATAATGGGCATGTATGAATGTGAGGGAACATATGAGTGTGTTACAGCGTGTGTATGAGAGGAGAAAGTTTCTGCACATAGCGCCTGCCTGTTCCACTGCCCCACCCTAAACACTGACAATCTCAGGGTGACTCCAGATCAAAAGTTCCCAGGAGATCCATGCTTGTATAACCCCCGGCAGAGGGTAGCTAATACAGGGGCTTTAGCAGTCCCAGGCTGTCTTTAATGTCCTGGACCTCCAAAACACTCAAACATCAAACTTCAGCCCTAGGGACCAGAGTTCTCCAATAGAGAGGAGGCCTAAGTCTCCAGAGCCCCAGGTGCTGTAGTGGCATAACCAGGCTGCACAGTCACTTTCACTCATTGCTCAGTATTCACAGTGAGGAGTCAGTTGATCCAAGAAGACACACTTGAATAAAAAGGCTCAGTCCTAGGTTGGTGTTCTAATAATAAAAGGCTTGAAAATTAGGACGCATGCAATGATTCCAAAAATCATGCATAAAATGAGGGAAACACAAATCAAGAAAAAATAGGTTTCTCTGTTTATAGTGCCTCTTTTGAAGACCCTTCTGCTCTTAACTGTGACCTGGTCCAAAATGCCTTCCCCAATAATGGTAGGTAGGTAGGTTCTCCAGTTCCAACATATGCTGGGAGTGTTGGAAAAACTTTACCCAGCTTCAAGAATAGATTGAATCTCCAAAGTATTTCTCTAAATTCTCAAAATCCTTCAGCCTCTCAAAGAACTCCAGTCTTCTTCCACCTTGCTGTTTACTAGGCATAAGATGCAAAATCAAGGATCCAGTTCTTCCTTCCAGAGGGTCTTCCCTCTAAGTCAGGAGCTAATCCAAATATCCAAAAGAACTTTCAGTCTTAGTCTTCAAAAATGTCTTCACTTGGATTAGGCCTTGAGAATCTACCTAAATCTTCTACAAAAACACTCCTTTTAACTGTGAGATACTGAGATGATCTCCTTCCCTCTCAGTGTCTCCTAACCCACTGCTCTTTGCAGTCTTATCTTCCTTCTGACTACAGCATGTGCTCAGGGGCCATTTATAGCACTGAGACCCATCCCAAAAAGAGAATGGCCCAAGAACTGGGGAGGTGCAGGATATGCAAACACTTCTCTGAAAAATCCCACCACGACCACTAGGAAAATATTAGAGTGAGTTCCAATCCCTGCTACAATTGCAAAGAAGTATGAAGATTGTGGAAGTATGACCTAGCAGGCCCTGATTTAGGCATATGCAACTGCCTCCAGTACCAAACGTTTATAGGCCGTACAGCACCACTGCCATTGCCATGCTGTCACCTAAGCCTGCACTCACAATTACCTTGAAAACTTGCTGAAGAAAACTCAGTGCAAGGCTGACACTGAAAAGCCCTTTTGCAGCCTCACTCTTACATGGGTTTCCATGGTAACATGAAGCCCATGCAGAAGGAGGTGGGCAGGACTGCTGCCACCTTTCAGTGCAGACCCAATGCTGACTTTACTTCAGCGAGTTTTCCAAAAGACAGTGAGTGCAAGTCTGGAGACTCTGATATGAGGGGGAAGAGGCCATTGGGATGATCTGGGTAGGAGTGATCCAGGGTGTGTGTGTGTGTGTGAGACTCCCTTCCCCCTCTGATAATTTCTGGGGGTAACCCCTCACCACACCCCATGCCATTGCCTATGGGCATCCTAATATTAAATCCAATCCTGAGATCTAGAGATGTTAAAAAGCTATGGGGGAGTTGCTTTGGCACAGCAGTGATGGGAAATTGCATGAGGAGAGGTTCCAGCTTGCTTCCCATAGCTGTGCCACTCTCAGAACATGATCCTGTAGCTCTGCAAAAGTCACATAGTCTTTGAAATGCAACAAAAGAATGCGATCTTTGCTGAAACCCTACTTAATTGTCTCAGGGCTGAGCTTAATCTCTTCTCCATCAGCCTATGGAGTGGTGGACACCTTAGCTCTATATCTGCTCCAATGACAGTGTCTGTGCGACTAGAAATAATTCTTTTCTTGAAGTGCCTGGATGGTAGACACTAATAAAGCCAGTCCTGCTTCCCTTTATGCCCAGTCCAGAGATAGGATGCGACTATAAGTCCTGCTAGCTGGCAGTCATCTGTGTTCAAGATTTGTTTTTTTACTGTGTCCCCAGCCTGTCTCTAATCTCCTACTAGGCTGTATAGAGAACTGTTTATGAAGACTTGTAATCTGCCATGGCTGGATGGATGACGTCCACAACCCCCCAAAATTACAACTGAAATAACCTTGCCTCAGAATTTTAACACAGTTTGGTTGCTGGCACGTCAAATTAAATGCCTACAAAAATGTGGCTATAACTATTAATACGGTGCCATCTGCATTTTGAAAATATTTTCATAAATGGAAGAGTTTGGTTTTCTTGTAAACAATACAGAAATGATGCTGGTTCTGTCAAAAAAATCTGAATTCTAATCGCCACTTTTGCATCATAAGCCGAATTAAGAAAGGAGAAGCAGAGGGTATGATAAAACAGTAGCTAAGGTCTGCATGTGTTACTTATACAGGCACATGCAGTACAGAGCTGAGAGAAGACTTTTCTACACCAGAGAGTTAATGTATCTTATTCAACAACATTTTTTTTCCATGTACCAGAATAGGAAAAAGTCCTTTTTCAGTAAGGACCAATGTGTGTGTGTTCAGATAGAACACACTTGACTGCCACCTAGTGGCTGGAACTAATATTTACTTAATAGGCTGAAATTTGCCCCCAAATCATCTCAGCACTGCATGAAAATAGGGGTGGATGTACCAGTGGGCTAAGTTACTAAAGATAGCCAAGTACACCTGGTAAATATGCAGATCAGAGTAGAAACAAACATTACTACTGTTTTAGAGTTTGGGGCTGCAAGAATGTGTTATTATGGCTGAAATGTATTTATTTATTTATTTAACACTCTTCTATACCGACCTTCATGGTAGAGACCATATCAGATCGGTTTACATCGAATTGGGGAACTGAACCAAGAACATTAACCAAAAACAATAGGTTGAGCATGAAAAAACAAAGTTACATTTAACAGGGAAATTAAACTTGGAAGCATAGGCTGCTGGAAGGAAGGAAAGGCTTGAGATAGCGGAGGAATTATTAGTATAAACAAAGCAGAGTCAGGGGGCTCTTATTCTGGACATGGGTAATATGGAGATCCATTGCTCCTGAAGGAAGTTCTGTCGACTATTGTGTACCATGGGTATCTGAGAAGGCTTGGCGGAAAAGCCAGGTCTTAAGTTTTTTCTTAAATGTTAGTAGGCAGGGTTCCATTCTGAGGTCAGCTGGGATGTTGTTCCAGATAGTTGGGCCTGCTGTTGAGAAGGATCGGTCTTTAGTTGAGGTGAGACGTGTGGCTTTTGTAGGTGGGGTCTGTAGGGTTCCTTTATATATTTCTCTAGTCGGTCTGTTGGTGAGGTGGAGATTGAGGGGGAATTCGAGGTCCAGATGCAAGTGATTGTAGATGGCAGCCTCTTTTTTCTTAGATGGCAGCCTCTTTTTTCTTATATAACCTGGCCTTGTCTATCACTAAGATTCCAATGGATTTTTCTAGTAAAAGCAGTGGAAGTAGGTTTTTACATTTTTTGAGTCCACTCCAATACTTTAACTCCATCTTTTTGTGGTTTGTGGTTCAGGTGTATAATAAAGTACCCTTTCAGCATGCTCAAAGTTAGAGGGAAGGCGATACAAAGATAGGAGCTTGAGATTATCCTTGGGTCTCAGGCAAGGAGAATTTTTGGGGAGTAGAAGATGTTTTGGAAGATTTTGCTGCTTGTGGATTTTTGGGCCACATTGCCTGGGAGAAGGGCATGCCCTTGCTATTTCAAAGGGTGTGGGCTCTGGATCTTTTGCTTGGAGACTGCTGAGATTTTTGTGGTTTTTGGACTTTTGAGAATTTTCTACAGAGTACTGGAGTTAACTCTTTTTGAGATCTATTTTTGAACAAGAGCATTTTTATCTCTCTAGCCCTTACTTTATGCTGGAGCATGAAGTTACCCTATCATTCATGGGGAAGAGCTATTTGAATGGACAGTGGTTCAGTTGGGGAAGAACAACCAGGGGATGTACTATGGACTTTGGCTTTTTCCTGATTATGATTTTTCTGATACTGTTTGATTTGGCCATATTTGTTTGGACTTTTTTAAGAACATAAGAAGTTGCCATATTAGATCAGACCAAGGGTCCATCAAGCTCAGCATCCTGTTTCCAACAATGGCCAGTCCAGATTACAAGTACCTGGCAAGTACCCAAACATTAAACAGATTACATGCTACTAAAGCTGGTAATAAGCAGTGGCTATTTCCAAAGTCAAATGATTAATAGCAATTTGTGGACATTTTCTCCAGGAACTTATTAAAATCTTTTTTAAACCCAGCTAAACTAATTGCCTTAACCACATCCTTGGGCAATTAATTCTAGAGCTAAATTACGAATTGAGTGAAAAATAATTTTCTCTGATTGTTTTAAATGTTCTACTTGAGAACTTCATGGAGTGCCCTCAAGTCCTTGTATTAACTGAAAGAGTAAATAAGCAATTCACATTTACCCGTTCAAGTTCTTTCAAGATTTTATAGACTTTTATCATATTCCTCCTCAGCTGTCTCTTCTCCAAGCAGAATAGCCTTTCTTCATAGGGGAGGCATTCCATCCCTTCTCTGTACCTTCTCTAGTGCAATTATATCTTTTTTGAGATGCAGCGACCAGAATTGCATATAGTATTCAAGGTATGGTCTCACCATGGAGTGATATAAAGGCTTTATGACATTCACCATTTTATTCATCATTCTAATAATTCCTAACATTCTGTTTGCTTTTTTGACTGCCGCAGCACACTGAGCTGATGATTTCAATGTATTATCCCCTACGATGCCTAGATATTTTTCCTGGTTGGTAACACCTCATATGGAAACTAACATTGTGTAACTACAGCATGGGTTATTTTTTCCTATATGTATCACCTTGCACTTGTCCACATTAAATTTCATCTGCCATTTGAATGCTCAATCTTCCAGTCCATCGAGGTCCTCCTACAAGTTATTACAATTGCTGCAGATTTGTGAGATAAGACTCCATTTGGGAAATCCATGCTGGTTCTGTCCCATTAAACCATGTCTGTCTATATGTCCAGTGATTTTGTTCCATACAATAGCTTCCACGATTTTTCCTGATACTCAAGTCAGGCTCACCAGTCTATAGTTTCCTGGATCACACCAGAGTCCTTTTTAAATATTGGGGTTACATTGGCCACCCTCCAGTCTTCAGGTACAATGGATGATTTTAATGATAGGTTACAAATTACTACCAATAGGTCTGAAATTTCATGTTTGAGGTCTTTCAGAACCCTGGGTGTATTTTAATTGGCTAATCTGGCCTACTGCATCTTCCAAGTTCACTGTGATTTAGTTCAAGTCATCTGAATCATCACCCTTAAAAACCATCTCCAGAGCAGGTATCTCCCCAAGATCCTCATTAGTAAATACCAAAGCAAAGAATTCATATAGGGCTGGATTTTAAAAGGGTTACATGTGTAAATCCTCCAGATTTATGCGTGTAACCGGACTTACATGCGCCGGGCCTATTTAAAAAAGGCCCGGCGATGCGCGTAAAGCCCTGGGACGCGTGTAAGTCCTGGGGCTTGCAAAAAGGGGTGGGGGGTGTGGGCGGTCTGGGGGTGGGGCAGGGCCAGAGGCCTCTGACACAGCAGCTGGTGCGTGCAACTTACTTCAGCCCCAGGGCTGAAGTAATTTTTGAAATAAAAGAACAAAGAAGGAAAAGGTAGGGGGGAAAGGGCAGGGGAGGTAGGGGAAGCGAAAGGAAGGAGGGATGGGCGGCTCGGCGCGGGCTCAGCACACGCAAAGTGCACAATTGTGCACCCCCTTGCACGCGCATGTTATAAAATTGGGCGTACATGTGTGCACGCCGGGTAGCACGCGCACATGTACACCCGTGCACTCCTTTTTAAAATCCACCCCATAGTCTTTTCATGATGGCCTTATCTTACCTAAGTGCTCCTTTAACACCTCAATCATCTAACGGACCAACCAATTCCCTTGCAGGCTTCCTGCTTCAGATATATTTTTTAAGTTTTTATTATGAGTTTTTACTGCTTCACCAACTTCCTTTTAAATTCTCTCTTTGCCTGTCTTATCAATGTTTTACAGCTAACTTGCCAGTACTTATGCTTTTTCCTGTTTTCCTCAGATGGATTCTTCCAGTTTTTGAAGGAAGTATTTTTTGGATAAAATAGTCTCTTTTACCTGCCTCTCCTGCTGATGTTTTCGATTTTTTTTTTTTAAAAAAAGCCTTCTTTATTTTGGTTAGAAGACTCACTGTTGTCTTGTAAGAGAGTACTTTTCCAAATGCAGACTTCCCACTGCCATTCCATTACCTGACATGATGTGATTGTATCAGGTGCTGTGATGTAAATGATGGATTGAGAAAAAGATGTTTTAATCTTTATTATTTTCAATCAGGTGAATATGTGTTACACTGACTAAACTGAGTGATTACTGTGTATAATGTTGAACAACACACAAAGAGCATGCACTACAGTACTATTTAATATACTATACTTTCATCTTTAGACTAGTGCACTGAACAACACTCATGCACAAAGCAGAGAATGATAACTAAAGCTATATTATGTGCATGAGTGCAGCCGTGCATGCATTAATACTACAGTAACAAAATTAATCTACAAAAAGGCTGGCTATACTAGTGGCAGTGACTACCTGCTTTTTTTTTGTCAATATACTGACTCTGTTGCACAGTCCCAGATAGACAGAGAGCATAGAAAAAGCCTCTCTATTTTGGGCACTATGTGGCAGCTAGTAAAGCATTGTCTAGTGCTAGCTGTCTGCCTGGCACTGCTGCTTGTTTACTGCAACAGGTCCAAAGTAAAATCAATCACTGCACTGCAGACAGAACCTGCAGCCTTTGCCTTTCCCCCACAGGGAAGAAAAGGCTTGACATACAAACCTTCATGTTCCGCAGCAGTGATAGTGAGATGTTACAGAAAATAAAAATTAAAAACCTGTGCAGATGAATATACATGCAGCCAAATGGATTGGAATGCAGTGTTTCAGATGTTGAACAAGAGCACACTGTTGATTAAACACTGTGGAGTATGGAACAGCACAGCTCATACAACAGTTGCAATGTTTCTTCCTCGAGAGAAAGGTTCAAATGCACTTTCAAATAGTCTGCATATACTATAAGAATAATTGATATATTTATTTAAAAAAATGCTTTACTCTGATATATTCCCTTATGTTTTCAGTCTGGTTTCCTTGCCAACAGATCCTGGTTACTCTGACTTCACACATGAGTTATAGGCACAAAGGCTGGTTGCTATGGAAACTCCCACATGACCAGCCTCAGACAGGGTCTATTCTTTACAATTAACTTGAATGTAGTCAATGCTTTTCTAAGGGAAACATAAATGAATGAAACAAATGACATATGTTTCATTCATGGGACATTCTCATTCTTATTCATGAGCCCACAAATAAAATGAATTAGAGTAAATAATCACAGATTGCACATTTGTTTTAAATGAATGTATATCCCTATTGGTTATCTTTCTTTCACCATCTCTCTGAGATGCCAATTATGTCTATCTCATCAATCACTGCTATATGCTCTCCTACCTTACTTTTTAAACTTCTGGCATTAGCATATAGACATTTCAAAGTGGGTTTTTTTGTTTGTATTAACAAGGGATGTGAATCGTTTTTTGACGATTTAAAAAAATCGTCAGATATTTTTTAAATCGTCAAAAATCGTTAGAGTCGCGATACAATAGAAATTCCCCCGATTTATTGTGAAAAATCGTCAATCAGGGGAGGGGGAGGGTGGAAAAACTGGCACACCAAAACAACCCCTAAACCCACCCTGACCCTTTAAAACGAATCCCTTACCCTCTCCGACCCTCCCGAACCCCCCCAAAATGTTTTAAATTACCTGGTGGTCCAGTGGGGGGGGGGGGGGTGTCCCGGCGTGATCTCCCGCTCTCGGGCCATCGGCGTCATTTTGGCTGCCACTAATAAAAATGACGCCAATGGCCCGATTAAAAATAAACCCCACCCGACCCTTTAAACTGACCCCTTATCCTCCCCCACCCTCCTGAGCCCCTCCAAAATCTTTTAAAATTACCTGGTGGTCCAGTGGGGGCACGGGGAGCGATCTCCCACACTCGGGCCATCAGCTGCCACTAATAAAAATGGCGCTGATGGCCCTTTGCCCTTACCATGTGACAGGGTATCTGTGCCACTGGCCAGCCCCTGTCACATGGTAGGAGCACTGGATGGCTGGCGCCATGTTTAAAGATGATGCCGGCCATCCAGTGCTCTTACCAATTGACAAGGGCCGGCCAGTGGCACGGATACCCTGTCACATGGTAAGGGCAAAGGGCCATCGGCGCCATTTTTATTAACGCAGCCGATGGCCCGAGAGTGGGAGATCACTCCCCGTGCCCCCACTGGACCACCAGGTAATTTTAAAACCTTTTTTGGGGGTTCGGGAGGGTGGGGGAGGGTTTTTTGATTATTGGATCGGGCACAGCCGATAATAAAAAATCCAATCGGGCCGGGCGATAAAAGTTTTAAGATTTGGATCGGAACCGATCAGATTCCGGTTCTGATTCACATCTCTAATTAACATCCTGTTTTTCAGCTGACAGGGATATTTTAGAATCTTTAAGCTCAGGGATTCTTTACTTATAGGTACATGGACTATGTTTGCTTTCATTGGAACCTTTCTGTTGGACTCTCCTGTTTCATTAGTATCCTTCTGAGATACCTCCCTCTGAACCATGCGCTGGTGAGCAACTGTCAGCTTTCTCCTTTGTTCTAGTTTAAAAGCTGCTCTATCTTCTTTTTAAAGGTTAGCGCCAGCAGTCTGGTTCCACCCTGGTTAAGTTGGAGCCCATCCCTTCGGAAGAGACTTCCCCTTCTCCAAAAGGTTGCCCAGTTCCTTACAAAACTGATTCCCTCTTCCCTGCACCATTGTCTTATCCATGCATTGAGACTCTGACGCTCTGCCTGCTTCTGGGGACCTGTGCATGAAAAAGTTTTTTCAAACTGTAAGTAAACTTTTAGTTTGACCACCATACCCAGAGTCTGTGGTTCTTTTTGATACTTGGAATCCCCTGCTGAACCTAGTTACCAGCTGAGAATACCCCTGACCAATATTTCTGAAGTGTGGAGTGTGTGAACAACAAGAAGATATCCCTAAAACAGCACCTAGAGCTCAGGGGGTTATTCCCCCCCACCTACTGGGGAATGCACTACATTTATAAGGAATGTTTTAATATGAAACTAATACAAGTACCCTGATACAAGTGGAAGATAGATTTAATTGCTGAAGACTACTCATTTTGTTTCAACCTTATCATGGCTGTGAACCATCGTTCTGGCTGTGATACTGCTTAAGATAATCAGGCTGTACACGTAGCACCAATTCAAGATCATCCCTCATGGGACATCCCTAAGGCTTCACAGCTGGTGCATGGACAGAAGAGTTTCCTGTTTCAGGATATTTCCAGTTCTGCTTTCATTGTCTCTGGAAGACTGCCCCACTGAGAAGACAATTTTTTTTTCTGCTCCATTATCCTGGAGTTATTAATGCAGAAGCCGAGGGCTGAAAATTACCCGTGGCTGTGATAAAAGCAGCTTTACCTTCCCTAGAACATCTGTCAGTGTTTCAGCATGGCTTGCCTCTCGACAAGTCCCCACAGTAAAGGCTTGCTTGCTGCTGAAGCTACCCCCAGAAAAAGCATTGAAGAGTGACACTTAAAAGCACTTTACTTCAAAATCAGTCGCGTATGGCTTCTTTCAACTTCTGTTTCAAGATGTTTTTCTTTTGAAAGTGAGGGGAATTAATATTTACAAAGTGCTTTCTATGGTAAAAGCCTGTACATCCAAGGCTGTGTCCATAGAGAAAAGATACCCAAAGGGAAACACACTAGTATTGCACAGATACATAAAGAGATCATGTTCAGATTGAAGTAGGAGACTGATTTCAATTAAAGTTGAGTTTTAGGACTAGAGGACATCAACTTAAACTTAACAAGGATAAATGAAAATCTTTTTGAAGAATGATTTCACCATCAAATATTTTTCTATTTCTGCTGTCTTCCTAGCTCAGCCAGGTTTCTTCTGGCCAAAGCCTGCTAAAAGGGGCTCCCTTTGCATGTTAGTTCAAGCTGTGAATTTCATCAGCCACTATTTCACCAATCAGACACCTTGTGGTAGTGGCTCCCCCGTTTCGGTGGCTGAGGGGAAAATTTCGAGGAGTGGTTTTCTAATGTCAATAAGAGAGTCACTATCATATGTCAACAAAGTACCATCTGAGAGAGGAAAAATGGTATTTCTCTTCTTTCTGCTGAATCTTCTCCAAGGAAATATGAAGCAGAACCCACCCTGGCAGTCTCCCAGGGGTAGCAAGGGAAGATAGAAATGCAACAGAGATGAACTCAGATGAAAGCAATGCAAAAGTTAAACTGAGTTTCAAATTTATTAACACAAGTTAGATTGTCAAGGCAAGTATGAATACTTTATAAATGCACTGTGAACTTGTATCTTTAACACAATCTCTCTTTTCTTTTGTTACAGCTAACAATTACTTAGACGAGAACTGGTTCTCCTAACTCTCTAATAAATGAATCAGATAAGTATGGTTTGAGTATTATATGATATATTTTCTAGGTCAATAATATAGTAACCACAATGTTACTTTAAAGAAATGAGCCTTTGTTTTCCAACTTTTCAGAAGGAGCAGGAGAAGATCACCAATCCCCAGTTGCAGGTAAGTAGAGGAAAGGTGTTTTATTTGTGTTTCTTTTTTTCTGTTTTCTGGTTTGCCTCTCTCTGTATGTCTGTTTAATCCTTTCTTTTCTCTCTGTTTCTTTCAGTGAACTTTCTAGTCCCGGGTTTCCTGTATTGTGTGTTCTTTCCTTATGACTTTGACTCAATTACTTATGTCATCTCCTTTAATGTCTTTTTTTCGGTGATACTGTAAATTTCAGTCTAGCTAGTCTAGTGTACACTTAGCTGAATTTATTGAGAAGGAATCTTTGCATCCTCTGTCAATGTTAGTAGGCATAGCTTGCTGGAATGTTGTTTGTGGATGTAGCTTGAGTGCCAGGGGGTCTCAGGTGTTTTGGGTGTTGGGTGTTATCTCTGAGCTGTATTGGCTGCATTGTCTCTGGAGCAAATAGGAACCTCTCTTTTCTTTAAATAAAATAATAGAGTGTTCTTATTCTATACTAATCCCACTTATCTTCTGAAGGTGTTCTAAACAGCTTTTGCCCTTCATGTATGTCCTTAAAGACTTATTGACACTTGGCTAGCTACTTGTAAAAAAGAACAAGATAATTAAGTTTCCTTAGTCTAGCTAGCACAGAGCAATTGTGTTCAGATGCTTTTTGTGTGGAGATTATGTTTGACTCTCTTTTGCTCACGTCACACATACATACTACTACTGTGCACTTTTCTCAGGCCGAGGTGTTTATGGATACTTAAGGGCAGATTTTATAACCTGCGTGTGCAGCCTACATTTGTGCGCGCTACCCGGCGCACAAATGTAAAATGAAAATCTGCCTCTTAGTGGAGGACAGTGGCTGTATATATATATATATATATATATATATATATATAGATACTAGGGATGTGCATTCATTTTAAATTAATAGACAATGGCAACAAAATCGTCTATTTTGTCATGTTTCGGGAGCACCCCGAAATGAAAAAAAAAATTGATGAAATTTCATGGAATTTCGTATTTTGTGTTTATGTACACTATAAGTTTTCTTATTTACAGTCTTATTGTGTACTAATGGTACTTTGGTACTCACTAACTAGATGTTAGGGTTCATTGTGTCCATTAGTGCGGACATCTTAGCTTTCTAATTTCGGAGTTAGTGTGCCCTAATAGAACTTAGAATGTACTAACTGGATGTTAGCATGCACTAACTAAAGTTAGTGTGCACTAACAAAATATGTTATCAATAAGTTAAAAAATGTCAATAGGGGAGCAGTTCGTTAGCTAGAAGTATGGTTCTGCATTCCCCTTGGTTGTTTCCTTACTGTCCCTTTAGAAGGAGACAGCCAATTGGAATGCAGAACATGAAGTTAGTGTTCACTAACTTCGAAATGAGGGAAACACTAAATAAATACCTCCTGAACCATTATAAAAATGAAATTTGACAGATGATAACCCGAAACGAAAATGTCACAAAAAAAATCATTGCACATCCCTAATACACACACACACACACACACACATATATATGTATATATCTGTCAGAGAACCCTAAAATAGGGTAAGTAGCACCACTAATGTTTTAAATGATTTGAAAGAAGCTTAATGTTGCAAGCTTTATTACACAATGGCAAAGAATAGCAAAGATTAAATTGGCACAATAACACACACACATATACTTATCACCTGCCCTAATCAATCATTCCTCAATCACATCACTTCTAAACTATTTTTAGTGTTATGCATTTATAGTGTGTATAAATATCCACATAAAACATTGTCAAAATATATACAGAGTGATCTAATGAAACAATAAAACACTTGCAATAGAACTAGACTTCAAGAAAGATACTTGTGGGTGAATTTTAAAAGGTCCACGCGTGCAAATACCAGGTGATATGCATGTGGCTGGGCCATGCGCACACCAAGTGCATGTTAGAAATGGCCCGCCCACGCGAGTATCTCCTGATACATGTGGAAGTGCTTGGCCATCCAAAAGAGGCAGGATGGGGGCCAGAATCTGGGGGAGAGGGGCAGGATGGGGGCCGGCCAGGGCATTACCGTTAGATGCTGTCCTGGGGAATCACGTGCTGAATATTCTTCTGAATAGATGAAGTTCTGAAATATAAAAAAAATAAATAAATTTAAAAAAGGAACAGACTGGGAGGGAACTGGGAATGTGTCGATTACGTCACCGTGTGTATTTTTTAAAAATTCCACCCCCACGCGTGCGTCTAGTCACTCTTGCGCACTTGCATGCACCGATCCAAAATTGGGGGCAAGTGCGGGCATCGGATTTTATAACGTATGCTTGTTGGCACGCACGTTATAGAATCAGTGCATCCATGTGGGCATGCCAGGAACTGCGCACACATGGACGCCCACACATTTAAAAAAAAAAAAAAAAAAAAATCTATCTTTTTGTGAATTGCAAATGAGCCACATGGATGACACCTTCATTAAAAAGGGGATCCAGTTGAACCACAGTCCACAAGAAAGGATACCTTGTAATTGTTTCACTCCTGTGAAAAGTTACACACCATTGCCTGGTAATGTTATCATATCAGTCACCCTGTTAGTTTCTATTTTTAATTTTGGGCAACTTATGCAGTTTTCAGTGAATGTTTTAATAGAAACTTTCAAGATTGTAAAATCTTTCTGCATATATGTTGTAGTACATGTGTTTGTGTGCCCTTGAGTTAGTTGACTGATTGAGCACTTTGGTATGTATGTTTAATTAGTTTGGTGTTTTGTCTGTTCAAGGTGCTTGGACACCTTGTTGACTGTCTAAACATTTGTGCATTTCTTTGAATAGTAACATTGTATCTCTTTGTATTCACTTGACCTAGGGCTCTTATAAATACATTGTATCTATGTGTATATCAGTTATTAGAAATGTTTGTGCTTAGTCACAGTTTGTTCATGTTTAAATCTTGTTCGCATAAGTTTTGTTTCATATATGTATATACATTAAATAATTGTATTATGCCTGCTTTTTTAATGGTTCATTAATAAATAAAAGGTTTTTCTCAATATTTTTCACTTTTACCATTAGTACTTTTTCCCCCCTAGCCAAATATTTCCCCTCCTGGGATTTTATAATTATCAAAGCTCTACCATCTTTATTCCTGTGTACTTTGCATTCACTTTCAGTCAGGAGCAGAGTGATGACTTTCAGTGCTTGATCTATTCCAACCCAGGTGAAGAAATGGTTCCTCTCACAGGGAAAATGTAATTCCACAGCGCGCACCACTACCAGCAGATACGCGCGTGGCTGGGCCGCACACATACACCGAGCGCATTTTCATAGCGGCCCAGCCACGCGTGTATCTGCTGGTGAAGCATGCGCCACAGCCAGCCAGTGCACAGAACTTACTACTGCTCAGGAAAGCAGGTAAGTTCTATAACAAAAAAAAGATAGGGTAGGTAGGTCAGGTTTAGGGGTTGGGGAGGAGAGGGGAAAAGGGAGGAAGGTTAGTTAGAGGGATAGGAAAGTTTTCTACCAGTCCACTCCTTTATTGGAGGCCACGAGGCAGGGAATCCCTGAGGCTGTTCGCAAACAGCTGACTGCTGTCTCCTCTGCACCGCGATAGCCACCGCAGCTCAACAAGCCTACTCTGCCCTTCTCACTGCAACGGCATAGGACCAGGACCCTTCAAACAGCCGGACATCCTACAGCATGAGCTATAACAGCCTCCAGGCATCATTCCAGCAACCAGGAACCTAATTAGGTAAATATATATTTTAAAAAAAATGTTACTCCCCTTCTTTATTTTAATCCCTTGGTTACAACTAGGTAACACTGTTGTAAGCTTGATCCTTGAAATATGACTCAGGTCAACTCATGGGATGCAGATTGTCTCTGTGTTACTTTTTGACAAATCACTTTATTTCTGTGGTCCTCTGCTTAATGGCGCTATGTGTTCTTGTACTACCCCATTGCCAGAAATATGCTGGTTCCCATTGCCAAGTTTGCTAGGTGTATGTTTCTGATGCATTGTACAGTAGGTGCAAAGCATGTTAGGATCCTGTTTAGATGGCAGGAGATATATAAGTGCAAATTGTTGCTCTTATATGGAGCAATATTATCTCAGGCCATTCCCCAATGACAGTAAGCAATACCTCCATGGACAGTGCATCTGGCATGTATACCCTCCTTGACACTAATCAACACGACCCTGGCACACTTGGCACTAAAGAGCTCTGCTGCCAGACCATGGCCAGCCACAGAAAATGATTTTCAGCCTCTGAAACAGGGATTCATTTTGTATCTATGAGCTCTTTATCCCCATCTTTTGCTGTCTCCTCACAATGTGGGAAAAATATCATAGACTTTTTTTTATTATTATCTCTGAGACATTGACAGTAAAATATGGGACTCGGTATGGTAATTCTTCTGTGTTGACCCTGGAGCACTAACCAGGTGTAGGTATGAAATGTGACACGATAGGTGCAAGGTGATGCATATAGGGAAAAATAACCCATGCTATAGTTACACAATGTTAAGTTCCATATTAGGTGCTACAACCCAAGAAAGAGATCTAGGCGTCATAGTGGATAACACATTGAAATCGTTGGTTCAGTGTGCTGCAGCAGTCAAAAAAGCAAACAGAATGTTGGGAATTATTAGAAAGGGAATGGTGAAGAAAACATAAAATGTCATAATGCCTCTGTATCGCTCCATGGTGAGACCGCACCTTGAATACTGTGTACAATTCTGGTTGCCACATCTCAAAAAATATATAATTGCAATGGAGAAGGTACAGAGAAGGGCTACCAAAATGATAAGGGGAATGGAACAGCTCCCCTATGAGGAATGACTAAAGAGGTTAGGACTTTTCAGCTTGGAGAAGAGATGGCTGAGGGGGGATATGATAGAGGTGTTTAAAATCATGAGAGGTCTAGAACGGGTAGATGTGAATCGGTTATTTACTCTTTCGGATAATAGAAAGACTAGGGGGCACTCCATGAAGTTAGCGTGTGGCACATTTAAAACTAATCGGATAAAGTTATTTTTTACTCAACACACAATTAAACTCTGGAATTTGTTGCCAGAGGATGTGGTTAGTGCAGTTAGTATAGCTGTGTTTAAAAAAGGATTGGGTAAGTTTTTCGAGGAGAAGTCCATTACCTGCTATTAATTAAGTTGACTTAGAAAATAGCCACTGCTATTACTAGCAACGGTAACATGGAATAGACTTAGTTTTTGGGTACTTGCCAGGTTCTTATGGCCTGGATTGGCCACTGTTGGAAACAGGATGCTGGGCTTGATGGACCCTTGGTCTGACCCAGTATGGCATGTTCTTATGTTCTTATGTCTGTTTATTAAATTATTTATAGATCTATTGGGTGTTTTTGAAATTGAGTACATTATAGTTAGGGAAATTTAAAGTGGCCAAAATGGGGATATGGTCTACTTTTGGCCAATTAGGAAGCTTCTTGAAGAGAGTTTCCTACATTTTAGGAGTATGGTTTATAAGAAATGTCACAACCTGGGGAAAAGAGCACAGTGAAAGAAAATAAAAGGCTGAGAAGACAGTTGAGTGAGTTGCCTTGGGAAAGATTCAGCTCACCCTGACATGTGCTTGCTCCACTGGTACTTCTGGAACTTGTCCAGATCAATTGCAGATCAATTGCAGATCATTCTCAGAGCTTCCAAAATAGAGAGAGCCATGTTGCTGATCAGAAATCAGGTTATAGGACCCAGAAAATAGGTGTAGATGGAGGGTATCAAAGCAAAAAGAATCTCCTGCATCTTTCCATGTAAAAATCCAAATAGGAGGCAGTATTAAAATTTAAATCTTTTCATTTATTAAATGTTTAATAATTTATACCTGCTCTCCAAATTTCAAGGGATGGGATGCACTAATACCCAGTGGAGTTATATGAATATGGTGCTTAGTCAAGAGGGTATTTCCTTTTTGTCACAGAGCACGAGTGGTCTATGGTTGGCTGGAAAACTGAATGCCTGCTAGGACTGGTCTATTAAGATGTTCTGAGGGTTTCTACAAGGCACTCTGTCACATATCCTCCCCCTCAGCTCAGTGACACCCAGTTGAGCAACTGCTCCTACTAGGGCTATGACACTCCATAGGATCTCACTACGTTTGCCCTTGGGTCCTCTCTCAACCTGGGACAACCTCTTTCCCAATCTCACTCCTGCCTATTTTAGGATATGGGGTTCCACTGGGGATTCTCTTTACCAAGGGTAGCTTTACCAAGGGTAGCACTTTACCACTGGGGATTCTCTTCACCAAGGGTAGCTTCCTCTTCTACTAAGGTACTCCTCCCCCATGAGGATTCTGTACAGTCCCTCAAGCCTACTTGGTTCTCTGGGCAACCACCCTGGTTAGCTTAAAAAATCAATTCCCCGGAATATCCATTTCACCAGCTTCTACTGGCATCTTGACCTCTCCAGGCGGGGTTCCCAGGAACTCCTTTTTCTCGCCAGTTTTGGCTTCCTTCATCTCTTTCTCTTGCTGATGAGTAGCGGACCACTTTTCCCAACCAAGTCTGGCTTCTTCTCCATCTGCTGGACCTCTAGGCTCCATACCTCTACCACTGCCTCAGTATTGGTCTCTTGTTCTGGCTTTATCCTTTTGGTTTTCTGGGTCACCCTGCCCTCAACGAGTGGGATAACCATACTAGAAGGGTGCTGCTCTCCTGTTCACAATAGTGTGTAGGTCTCCTGTCCTTTTGGCTTTTGCTCTATTATCTGTTCCAGCAGAGTAGTCTCTGAACTCTCTGCAATACAGACAAGCCTGTAGGTCCAAGCCACATGTGCATTCCTTTCTTTCTTGTTTATCATTGTTGCCAGTGGGGAAGTAAAGTTTGCTCGGCCACAGGTGCTTGCTCTCCCCATACTCTGCCGGTACTATGTCCAAGCTGGGGAATATCCTCATGGACCCCAGGCCTTCTGGAACTCTCCAGACTGGAGTTGGCCCCTTTGGCATCTCCACCTTTGTTGGGCTGGACTCCCTTGACACTTCACCAGGCTTCGCTATAGCGACCCCTTTTGGTCATTGCCACAAGTTGCCCAGCTCATTGGGGAGCCCCATGGCCTTTTTCTCCAAGGTCTCTACAGGTTTTCCATGATACCTGGTTCTGGGTACTCTGGCCCCTTTCTAGGCAGTCTGCGTTGCCAACTCCTGGGCTCTTTTCAGTGTTTGGGCACCTTATAGGGCCTTCCTTATGATCGTCCTTAGCGCTGACCTCAGGCCTCCCTGCAGCACCCTACTTAGGGTTTTCCCTGCTGCATTCCTCCACGTTCAGTCCCTCCGGGATTTCTGGAGCATGTTGCCCAGTTTTCTCACTAGCATAGTGTTCTCTCTGGTGACTTGGTTTAGGTCCACTTCCCATTGGGTGAGCTCTGTGGCTATCTGCTGAACTTCTGTGACCTGCTGCTGCCACTTAAAGCTTCCTTTCTTTCTCTGGGCTTGGAGAGCTTCCAGGACATCATACTCCATTACTGTGCACCTCTCTAAAGCCCTCTGACTCCTCTTCCTTCTCCTCCCCAGGAAATAAGCCCTTGCATGCATCTCCAGAGATAGGAAAACAAACAAACAAACAAAAAACAAACAAACCTGCTGGCCTCTCTGGCCCTTACTCACTGCTTGAACCCTGACTATACAAGTGGGGATTATCCCTTTGGCCTGTTGCCAATGCTGGGTGTGTGTGTGTGAGTGGAAGGCCCCAGAAAAAGAAAAACCTCTACAGGGTTGCTTTTTTCTTCCATGCACTTTACGGCAGTGTTTCTTTGTGCAGTGCTTAGAGCAAACACTTTCTCAAAAAAATAAAAAAATTCCTCTCTTCCTTCAGTGAGGCAGAGTTCCTGCCAAGACTTCTGCCTGTACAGTTGCTTAGTGCAGAAAATCCCCAACCTGACACCACATGTTACAGAGCACGAGCTGGAGGACAGAATACAGTCTGGACTCCAGTTTTCTCTCTTGCACAACTTTATTCTTCATATAACAAACAGAATTCAAACTGCTTACCTTGCAGTACTTCAGCAAAACAACTTCAGTAGGTCATTTATGTTTAAGGAGCTTCCTTCTCCTTCTCCCCAGGGCCTGTGTTGCTCTCCTCTGAGTTACACTTTATTTCTGTGTTAAGGTGGACCAGGCTTAGACTGTTGGGACTGGTCTATAAAGGTGTTCTGAGGGTTTCTATAGGGCACTCTGTCACACTCCTGATTGGATTTATTCATGGAAAAATGCAGGATTATTTAGCTTTGGTAGTTTTTTTTATTTTTTTGTGTTTTGCACAATGCGGATTCCACCTAGAATGACCAGCTAGTGCCGTTTTTCAGCTGATTAAGTTCTGCTATTACTTTATTTCAAGAATGGACTTGTAGTTCTGAATAGTAACATAGCAGTGACTGCAGAAAAAGACCAAATGGTCTGTCTAGTCTTCTCAGCAAGTTTCTTATGGTAGTTACTACCACTCTGTGCAAGTTACCCACAAGGCGAATGTTAAGAGTAGCAATATTTACAATCAAAACCAAACAATTGTAAAACCCATAATAAAATTAGTTAGCAACATTTTTATAGGGTGAGAAACCTTCTTAATAACTAAGGGGCGGATTTTAAAAGGAGCGCGAATAGCCTACTTTTGTTTGCGCTCCAGGCGCAAACAAAAGTACGCTGGATTTTAGTAGATACGCGCGGAGCCGCGCGTATCCACTAAAATCCTGGATCGGCGCGCGCAAGGCTATCGATTTTGTATAGCCGGCGCGCGCCGAGCCGCGCTGCCTACCCCCGTTCCCTCCAAGGCCGCTCCGAAATCGGAGCAGCCTCGGAGGGAACTTTCTTTTGCCCTCCCCTCACCTTCCCCTCCCTTCCCCTACCTAACCCACCCGCCCGGCCCTGTCTAAACCCCCCCCTTACCTTAGTCGGGGGATTTACGCCTCCCGGAGGGAGGCGTAAATCCCCGCGCGCCAGCGGGCCTCCTGCGCGCCGGGCCGCGACCTGGGGGCGGGTACGGAGGGCACGGCCATGCCCCCGGACCGCCCCGGGCCGTAGCCACGCCCCCGTACCCACCCCCAAAACGCTGCCAACACGCCCCCGAAACGCCGCGACGACCGGGCCTGCCCCCGACATACCCCCGACACGCCCCCCTCGGAGAACCCCGGGACTTACGCGAGTCCCGGGGCTCTGCGCGCGCCGGGAGGCCTATGTAAAATAGGCTTCCCGGCGCGCAGGGCCCTGCTCGCGTAAATCCGCCCGGTTTTGGGCGGATTTACGCGAGCAGGGCTCTGAAAATCCGCCCCTAAGAACATAAGATATGCCATACTGGGTCAGACCAGGGGTTCATCAAGCCCAGGATCCTGTTTCCAACAGTGGCCAATCCAAGTCACAAGTACCTGGCAATGCTGCTTGAACATGGTTTGGACTTGGCCATAGAAGCAGTCCTGTGCTTTATCCCTATTGTCTGTTTGCCATCCTCAAGGTCTGGTCTTGAGAACCTTTGCCTCAGAGTGCTATTACCCTGGGATCATAAAACCCCACAGATTTGATTTTTAAAATTAACACTTTTAATCCTTTTAAGCTGTTTGTTACAACTGTCTTATTGTAAGATTTAGTGAGGCTTCCGCATTCTGTGATGCCATCAGTCATTCTTAAAGCTGCTTTGTCAATGGCTAGTGACCCATGATATACTAATTCCGAACAGAAAGATTTTGACACTTGTACACACAATAGTGTCTAACGTATCACAATTCATTAATTTTTCTTATCCATTTTAGAGACTTCTCTAACACAAAATATTTCACATATTAATACATATACATTCTGCAACCTATCACGCAGCAATCAACAAATTACAGAGAAGTTGCTGTAGTAATCTATTACAAAACAATATGAAATATTACTATATTCCAGACAGCGATCTTTAAATTCATTTTTATTACTAATGTTTGTGAATTGAGTTAATGGTCTCAGCCAGGTACCAAGCAGAACATGTACACCTCACTGAAAATGCTATATAAATTCAGTCCTAATTTAAATTTAGTCCTAGTCAGAGTTGCTGGGCCATGGAGAATATTGGTCATCCCTCATGGCTCCACATCATGAAAAACTGTCCCCTCCAACTTCTTGAGTCTAGTTTAAAGGAAATCTGACAGCAGGCATGTATCTGTTCTCCTTTTAAATCAGTTCATTAGCATTTTGTAATACCAGATACGTTTATTTATAGGAAAATTGGACCCTGAAGGGGTGATGGTTATAATGAAATAACCACACCTCAGAGACCGCACATGGCACAGATGCTGGGAATATCTCCAAGATTTCAGAGTGTGTGATTACTTGATAATGAGCCATTCCTCCGCAGTTACTTTATTTGCTAAGAGATCATTAAAATGATTTGTTCTTCAAAAGACATCATCAAGAGACTTATAATTCTTCAAGCGCAAGCTAAAGGGAAAGCCTCCAGTACAACCTGCCTAATTCAAAGACCCTGCACATTATTTATTTATTTATTGATACAATTTATAACCTGCTGATCCACCATTCTCAGCAAGGAACAGAGAATATATACATAATAACATTTCTTTTAAAAAGGAAGAACCCAGAGAACTTCTGATTGTCGGAAAACACGTTCTGTAATATATAACTATTTTCAAACATAGAATCTATTTTCACTTTTCATCATCTTTCATACTCATATGGAAATTAAATCTTTTTTTTTGGTTACAGCAGGAGCCAATCAAAATGGCCAAAGTTTCATTACAGGCCTTTTAGCAACCATCCTGAAAAGCCACCTGCCTGAAAGAAAACGTTTTATTAAAACTTTATTTCCTTCTCTTTTTCATTTCTCAGTATATATTTTTTTTAGGTACTTAATGTATTTATGCCGGCATTATGGGAGGTCTGGTGTATCTGAGCCTGCAAATGCTGTACATTTCAGGAGTCCCTCTGAGTTAAAGAGTGGTTGTTATTAGGATAAGGGGTAGATTTTCAAAGGGTTACACGCGTAACCCTTTGAAAACCCTCCTGTGCACACCGAGCCTATTTTGCATAGGCTCGGCGGCTCGTGCAAGCCCTGGGATGCGCGTATGACCCGGGGCTTTGAAAAAGGGGCAGGAAGGGGGCAGGGGGCATGGGCGTGGCACAGGTCTGGGGGCTGTCCAGGGGCAGGACCGAGGCCTCCAGCACAGCGGCTGTGCTGGGGGATGGCGCGCCAGCAGGCGGCCGGTGCATCAAGATACGCCTGCCAGAGGCAGGCGTAAATACTTGAAATAAAATGGGGGGGGGGGGGATTTAGGTAGGGCTGGGGGGTGGGTTAGATAGGGGAAGGGAGGGGAAGGTGGGAGGGAGCAGAAGAAAAGTTCCCTCTGAGGCCGAGGGGCCTTGGAGAGAATGGGAAAAGCCATCGGGGCTCCTCTAGGGCTCGGCGCGCGCAAGGTACACAATTGTGCACCCTCTTGTGCGAGCCGACCCCGGATTTTATAACATGCACGCAGCAGTGCATGCATGTTATAAAATCGGGTGTACATTTGTGTGCACCGGATAGAGTGCACAAATGTATCCCGCCCGCGCTTCTTTAAAAATCTACCCCTAAGGTTTTCCCCTTTATCCACTGGAAAGCCAGGTGCTTTTATGCTTTCTTTTTATTAAAACAGTTTAACTTTTTAAAAAGTCTTGTGGTTGTTTGGAAGTGGGTTTATTTGCAATAGCTGAGTCTATAATGAGAATGAAATGCTACATGTTCTTATTCTCAGGGTCTCCCATGATACCACAGCTGGGGCTGTGGTGTCTGATTTTTCTTGTGGATTTGCTGCTGGGAAACGGGGGTCTAGCCTGCTCGAGCAGGCAGCAGAAGCTTGCCTGCCAGTGCACATGATGAAGGGGCCTGCAGGAGTAGAAAGAGGCGAGAAGTGGCAGTTTTATTTATTCTCTCACCAGTGATTATGTCAAATGTTATTGCTTTATGATCACAATTGCCAAGTGGCTCAACCACCATTATCCCTTGCTCTAGTTCTTGCATTCCACTAAGAACTAAATCTAAAATAATTACCCCTCTCATCAGTTACAGGTCCAGCTGCTCTATGAAGCAGTCATGTATGGCATCTAGAAACTTAACCTCCCCAGCATTTCCTGATGAGACAAGCAGGACAGAGTGGGACAGTGGAAACAGAAAGAGAGGATTATTGGGGATCCAATGCATGAAAAGGAGGAAAGAAAAGGGACTGGCCAACAAGGAAGACCCACAGGGTGATAAGGGACTAGAGAATGTTTCACAAAGTGACAGGGTGATGGCTATGACTATAAATACATTTGAACTACATCACTCACTGGCGATATTTTCTTATAGTGATTTTTAAAAATACATCATGGAGGATACCAGGATTATGACTCCCAACACAACAACAATAATGTTCCATCTTAGTCCCTCACAAGCTTTCCGCAGTGTTTCCTCTAAGCTGAATAGCTACTCCCTCCTGCACATAGCTTCTGTAACTTTGCACCAGTCAGGACTATTTTCTGCTTATCTGCAGTCTATCTGCTGAGCCTGGGTGAATATCTCACCCACGTGCCTCCTGCAACCAATCAGCTGAGCCTCACTATTACTAGGGATAGTCATTCATTTGACACAAATGAGTAAAACACAATCAATGAGTTTGTTTGTTTTGTTCATGCTGCCCCCCACAATAAATAGAGAGGGATTCCACATATGAGACAGTTTTGTCTCATTCATTTATGTTTCCCATTCTATTCTATGGCCCATTGAAATCCATGATTGTGTACTACTGAGCAAAAAGCAACTGGTAACTAGGGATGTGAATCGTGTCCTCGATCGTCTTAACGATCGATTTCGGCTGGGAGGGGGAGGGAATCGTATTGTTGCCGTTTGGGGGGGTAAAATATCGTGAAAAATCGTGAAAAATCTAAAAATCTAAAAATCGCAAAACCGGCACATTAAAACCCCCTAAAACCCACCCCCGACCCTTTAAATTAAATCCCCCACCCTCCCGAACCCCCCCCAAATGAGTTAAATAACCTGCGGGTCCAGCGGCGGTCCGGAACGGCAGCGGTCCGGAACGGGCTCCTGCTCCTGAATCTTGTTGTCTTCAGCCGGCGCCATTTTCCAAAATGGCGCCGAAAAATGGCGGCGGCCATAGACGAACACGATTGGACGGCAGGAGGTCCTTCCGGACCCCCGCTGGACTTTTGGCAAGTCTCGTGGGGGTCAGGAGGCCCCCCACAAGCTGGCCAAAAGTTCCTGGAGGTCCAGCGGGGGTCAGGGAGCGATTTCCCGCCGCGAATCGTTTTCGTACGGAAAATGGCGCCGGCCATACGCGTATGGCCGGCGCCATTTTCCGTACGGAAAATGGCGCTGGCAGGAGATCGACTGCAGGAGGTCGTTCAGCGAGGCGCCGGAACCCTCGCTGAACGACCTCCTGCAGTCGATCTCCTGCCGGCACCATTTTCCGTACGAAAACGATTCGCGGCGGGAAATCGCTCCCTGACCCCCTCTTTAGCCCTCAGTCAAAAAGGATGTGTTTAGAGAAGGCTTCTCAGAGTTTAAAAAGTCAGAAAGTTTGGGATTTGGTACTGGTACACACTGTGGCTTCTGATCTTTTCTATGCTGTAGTAGTCTCACTGCGCTAGAAGGACAGAGGCAATGACACTTTTGCTGTTGTGTTTTTTTTTTTTTTCATTAGGAGAGGGTCAGGGTAGTAGATAGTGTGGAGATTGTAGCAGTGTTAGTGGTATTTTTTCCTTTGTCTCTCTAGACCAGGGGTCGGGAACCTTTTTGGCTGAGAGAGCCATGAACGCCACATATTTTAAAATATAACTCCGTGAGAGCCATACAAGACCTACCAAATTAATTTACTACAACCCCCTACTCTCCTGATGCCCCCCCCAAGACCTGCCAAATTAATTTACTACCAACCCTCACCCTCCTGACCCCCCCCCCCCAAGACCTGCCAAAAGTCCCTGGTGGTCCAGCGGGGGTTCAGGGCTCACAGACAAATCTTTAATAAAAAAGTAAAAATCTAACAACCCCCCCCACCCTCCTGACATTCCCCAAGACCTCCAAAATTAATTTACTACAACCCCCCACCCTCCTAACCCCCTCAAGACCTGCAAAAAGTCCCTGGTGGGCCAGCGGGGGTCCAGGAGCCATTTTGATTACTGGCAGCCGACGGCCCTTTGCCCTTACTATGTCACAGGGGCTACCGCCGCCATTGGTCGACCCCAGTGACATAGTGAGGGCAAAGGGCTTGGAGTAAAGATGGCCGGCGCCATCTTTAAAGATGGCGCCGGCCATCCAGTGCTCCTACCATGTGACAGGGGCCGGCCAATGGCACGGATACCCTGTCACATGGTAAGGGCAAAGGGGCATCGGCGCCATTTTTTTTAGAAAAGCTGATGCCTGGGAACGGGAAATCTCTCCCCGAGGCCCCTCTGGATCTCTCCTCTCCCCGAGGCCCCCCTGGATCTCTCCCCAAGGCCCCCCTGGACCACCAGGTAATTTTAAAAGGTTTGGGGGGGGGGTTGGGAGGGTGGGGTCGATTTAAAGGGTCGGGTGGTTTTTTTTTTTTAGCAGCGCGGGCCTCCCTAAAAAAAAAAGGGTCGGGAGGGTGGGGGCCGATTTAAAGGGTCGGGTGGGTTGTTTTTTTTATCGGGCCATCGGCGCCATTTTAATTAGTGGCAGCCAACATGGCGCCGATGGCCCGAAAGCGGGAGATTGTGCCAGGCCCCCCCCCCACTGGACCACCAGGTAATTTAACATTTTGGGGGGGTTCGGGAGGGTGGGGGAGGGTAAGGAATTGGTTTTAAAGGGTCGGGGTGGGTTTAGGGGTTGTTTTGGTGTGCCGGTTTTCCCGCCCTCCCCCAAATAATTCCCTTGCCCTATTTAACGATACAATACAAATGCCCTTGATGATAAATCGGGGGCATTTGTATTGTATCGTGCACTCTAATGATTTAGGACGGTTTTAAAATTATCTGACGATAATTTTAATCGTTCAAAAACGATTCATATCCCTATCTACGGGGATGTTCTAGTGTTTTAACTAAAGGTACTGGGATAAGAGTTAGTGCTTTATAAGATATGTTTCAGACTTTTTATTTTGGTGTCATTGGGGTGTGATGGGCTATTTAGTTCTATTGTTAGTTTATTAATGTCTTTGACTTTATTGGTGCTTGTTCTGAGCTCAGGTAGTTTTAAATTGTCCTAATTGGTGTTTGTTCTGATTTCAGGTAAATTTTAAGGAGGTTATAGGCATCTTTAAATAACCATGTCTTCAGTTCACTTTTGAATTTTTTTCTTTCTGGAGTCAGTCTTAGTGTCTCGGGTAGTGAGTTCCTTAGTATTGGGCCAGCTATGGAGAGCAAATGTTCTCTTATTTTTGTTAGATGAGTATTCAGTAATGTTGGTACAGCTAATAGTCCTTTATTTTGAGATCTTAAAGATCTCTGTGGTTTGTATGGTTGTAGTCCTACGGCTGCTAGACCTGGATTATTAGAGTGGATGATTGTATGTATTAGTGTTAATACTTTGTAGTGAATTTGGCATTGTACAGGTAGCCAATGTAGAGCTATCAGAGAGAGTGGGTTGTGATCACATTTTCTTGATCCTATTAAGAGCCTTCCTGCGGCATTTTGTAGAAGTTGTAGCCAAACAGCAAGTAAAAGTTGACTCAACAAACCAAATACTTCCCAAGTATTCCAGACTCTACCAATCTACCCCACAACCCAACCTGAGAAGTGATATGAATAGGAAATCCAAAGATATTCGCTGTCTCCTGTATAAGTTCCCCCCAAAACCATTGCATTCCCGGGCACTGCCACCACATATGTAGGTAAGTGCCTATCTCACCACATCCCCTCCAAATGGTATCAGCAGCTCCAGGAAACATTCTTGAAAAATAAATTGGGATATGATAAATCATATGCAGCAGCTTGCCCGTTAGCTCTGCTCATCTAAGGCAAACAGTTATGGCGCGCCACCTTCCAGATCTTTTAAGTGATCATTAGAGAGTGGGTTTAGATGCAGATTATTGTTATTAAAGGGTGGGGATGAATGCCCCTGGTGTAGGTCTTGACTGAAATATATAAAATACACACATTTGTTTAATTTATTTAAGTATGTATGGTTTTCAGTTGGTATTTGTATTATGCTATGTGTTTTTAGACTGCAAACCACTATGGTGAGTTTGGAATGACAGTATATCAAATTTCTTTTTTAATTTAAACTTGAAGGTGTGGAAAGAGGTAGGAGTCAGAAACTAGGGAAGGTGAAGGAAGCTGAAGCCAGATGCTATGGTACAGAGTGGGAGGGGGCATAGAAGGGTAAAAACAGCACATGATAGAGACTCCTCCTCCCCACTTGTAAAGTTATGTGCACAACAGTAATTGACATCCAGTCCCTCCCATAAAAAAATTAGAGGAATCTTTGGAGGAGAGGCACAATGGGCAGGATCGCCAATCCCAATTGGTGGCTGAAAAGGAAATTGGGGTCCTCTCGAAAAGGGGCTGAAGTAATCCAAATGAATATTATTAATTATAGAAACTTCTGTGTCTTTAGGTGGCAGTAACAAGTCTGTAGTCATAGATCTGTACCTCCAGATGCTTTTGCAGGTCCCTATGACAGATTGATTTTAATAACCTGGTAATTTTCTTTCAGTAATATCACCTATCAACATGAGTTTATGCCTTGGATAAAACCTCAGAAGTATTTGTTATCCAATATTTACTTAATGATGACAGGAGAGAATCTAGTTAGCAGACAAGAAAACAGTGTGTGCCAGCAGCCCTAGAACAGCCAAGATTTTAGGTTTATCATGATTAATCTCGTCTTGGAAAAATGCACAGCGGCCACTCGGAAGGCTCTGCTATGCTCAGCAACCCAACAAAGACAAAACAAGCCAGCTGTGCAGAAGGGCAGACAATACAGAAAGGCCATTTTGTTTTCCACTGTAAACACCTCTGTGTGTGATGTGTGCAGTGCAGGCTGTAAAATATTTACAACTGTAAACACGAGAGTTGTGACTTGTGCAGTAAAGGCTGCAAATGGATCCAGATCTTCAAAGACAGGCATTGCATCCCCTGGGGTAAAATTAGGAATGGCTCAGCCTGGATCAATTTGGTAACGCTAATGGAGCAATTCATGGGCAGTGTGGAGCCATTCATAAGAGGTCAAGCACTGTTTATGAATGATTGAAGCCAGTCTGTGGTCTGCGATGGAGCCATCTGGTAATCCTGTGCATCCTGCCACATGATTTCAGGTACTGGGACTCAAAGCAGAAGCAGGAAGCATATTGTGAAAGAGAAAAAGCCATAAACTCAAAGTGATAAGGATTATGTTTACCCTCTGAAAATGTCTCAGGAGCAGCTGGAAGATACCAAGGAGTAGAGGTTCTGCAGGAGGCCCCTGAGCTGGAAGTGGAAGAGAAATCCCAGCAGGAAAATACTGAAAGTGCTACTAAGGCTTTAGCAAAATCATGTATGTGCATGATTCGCTTTACACAACCTGAAAACAACCTCCTTATGGAATTATTAATGCAGCATGAAATGTTACTTTTTAACAAAGACTGCACAAAGAAAGCATAGGCAGTGAGTGTATTGGGAGACAATGGCCAATGAACTCAACTGCCTTGGAGTGACCACCATAGCATCAAAATTATTACATTTTAGTACCTAGATATCAAGTGTGTCATTCAGAGCAGGACTGCAGAAATCCAAAAGTTTCAACACAAGATGGAAGATGGCCACATATTCGGCTCATGAAGCAGTAGCAATGAGTAACCAGAAACCTAGGTCCTGATGTCCTCTACCTTCTTGCAGAGTCCTCTTAGGCAGCATGTGCAGCAAAGCAGAGGTGTGCTAATGAGTTACCTGCATTACAAAACCACTGATTACCAGGCATACTAACCATTTGCCAATGGTACCAACATAGTTTTCAAAAGCTCTAGAAAGTTTCAGGCCTAGCAGGTGGAGAAGCAGCAAGATGTTTTGGGGGCCTTGCAGATGTGAGGAAATTGGGAACAACTGTGGGCCTTCATAGTTGCAGAAGGCTGGGAACATTATGTTCCACTCACAGAGATGGTAAGGAATAGGACTTACAGACCTCCCCTAGTTTAATAGCCTCCCCTTTCCCCTTTCCCCGTTAGCCCTGACCCTTAAAACTCCGTAATCTATTTGTCTTTATTTTATTATTTGCACGTCATCTCTAGCAGAAGTAAAGTTATGCAGCAGGGGATCCCAGCACTCACCTGTACACGCAAAAATTTGAGCACAGAATTCAATGTGAAATCCAGGAATGTCCATGCACACCCAGGCCATGCCCACATTCCACCCCCCTTTTTTGGAACTTTTTATTTGTGCGCGTAGCAGCAAGTACGCTCATATCCGGGTGGCTTTTAAAATATGCTCAGTGCGTGCTGGCCCGACTTATGCGCTCATCTCCAGGTTTTGGCACATGCTGTACTTTTAAAATTCACCTTATAATTTCTGTCATGGAGAACTGGAAAGTAGGGGCCTAGTTGTAGAAAACCTACATTTTTGCAATGGAAGCAGAAGGTATGCATGTGCTCCTTCCAAATTACTTAGTCTCGATCTTTTCAGAGGTTCCAGTGGCTTGGAGAAATCCCTCAGAATTGCAGCTCACACAAGTGCCCAACATCCCCACAGCTTACAGGGAGCCACATGCTTACAAACCTACTGTTAATGGCAGTATGTTTTTGCCAGAGCCTGTATACTACACCAGTGCCTCGCAGGGCTAGTGCAGGGTATTAAGCACTCTAGCTAAACAAAAGAACTGCCATACTGGGTCAAGCCCAGTACCCTGTTTCCAACAGTGGACAATGCAGGTCACAAGTATCTGGCAGGATCCCAAATAGTAGATAGATTCCATGTTGCTTAAGTTCAGGGATATGTAGTGGCTTTCCTCAAGACTACTTGGTGAATAACGGTTTACAGGCTTTTCTTCCAGAAACTTGTAAAAACCTTTTTGTAACCCAGCTATGTTAATTGCCTTTACCACATCCTCCAGCAATGAATTCCAGAGCTTAATTGTGCATTGAGTAAAAAGGTATTTTCTCTGATTTGTTTTAAATGTGCTAATTAGTAACTTAATGGAATGTCCCTTAGACTTTTTATTTTTTGAAAAAGTAAACAACTGGTTTGCATTTACCTGTTCCACTCCACTCATGATTTTATAGACCTCTATCATATCTCCCCTCAGTCATCTCTTCTCTAGGCTGAAGAACCTTAACTTTTTTAGCCTTTCCACACAGGAGAATTGTTTCATTCATTTTATCAATTTGGTTACTTTCTCTGATCCTTTTCCAGTTCCACTATACCTTTTTTGAGATATTGTGACCAGAATACCACACAGTACTCTAGATTTGGTCACATCATGGAGCAATACAGAAGTATTATGATATTCTCCATTTTATCAGCATAAAAGAATTTTGGGCACTGTCACGTAGGTTCCCAGATGTTAAAGCTATTGGGGTTTCCACTTTAAAAGATGTTATGGAAATAGTTTGCACACCCAGAGTATTTTCACTAGGAAATAAATCAAAATAGAAAAATTATCTCAGAGCCACTTCTATAATCAAATTAATGAATTTTATTTTTCTGGCAAATGGATAATTTTTCAGGTTCTTTACTTCTAGAAACAAGTGTAATTATTGAACAGAATAAACATTTGAATAGTGTATATATTTTCGATTAGAAATGATTTACTTCTGATGTACAAAACAATTATGTACATTTGATTCTCATCCTAATGACGGTATTTGAATAGAAACTAGTTCCTGTACAAGGATTACTTCTTATCAAGATATCAGATAAGTATTTTTCTTAGTTACTTCTTAATGAGAGCAAATATTGAAATCTTAACTTTAATTCAAGAAATCTGTTTATTTGTGTTAACTTTTTATCATTACAGACTCTTCAGGATATTCTGGAATCCTCCAAATTTCCCTTCGGGTAAGTATGAATAGTTTTTCTCTTAACCTGGTTTAACTCATTGACTATGACCTCTTGTCTGTTCATGTGTGTTGAACAAGTGCAATTTACCAAAATTGTGTCACAATTTGTTGGTGCACACTTATCTTTCATTTATTTCTGGGTAATAATTTTGAGTGTGAACACTGGATAGAAAGCACTGACCCAGGAATGATGTGAAGCTTTGGTGACTTGTGTTCAAGGAATAGCTTATGCTGCTTGATGGTGCAGACTGGACTTGGACTACCACTCTTGATTACGAAGTCTCAGGATACAATGGCTTACCTACTATGCTAACTCAAATCAAATCAATAACAAAGATTGACTGTCTTACACCATCAATCTTCCACAGTCTAGAGTATTGCTAGTGTGTGTTTTGTCTAATTGAACTGGAATTCCTGCTAACAGAAATCAAAAGATAACTATTTCAGCCCTGTCTAGATATGCTAACTTTGTGAGAACTTATAGATTAAGAAAACTATCAAATGACTGTCTCTCACATATTCCACACTTATTTGCCAGTAAAGACAGGAACAAATTATAAAATTTCTATATTGCAAATATTTCAAAGATTTTTTCCTCTAAGGAAACAAACAGAAGTACCTCTATCTACAGGTCTTGTGATCAACACTGCAACACCTTTATGTACAGGTGGAGTGTATACAATTTGAAGTCTGTGCTACCTTCTGAAATATTTTTCTTCTGAGGTAGTATGTATTTCAGTTAAATCAACTCAGAATCAGACTATCAGTCATCCAGTTTTCTCATATTCAACTATCAATGCTGACATAATACCGTGGGTCAGCTGTAGAGAATTAATCTTGATTTTAACTAATTCCTTATCTCAAAGAATTACAAAAATACCACTTTTACACACTGTCACATGCAAAACTAGTGTTTCCTAAGTTGTTTGGGTGCTCTTTCACACAGTCTGGGCCTCTGTGACAGGAACCTGCAATCTGGTCCCTCCCCTTCATTCTCCAGTTCAGCTCTGCTTGCAGTTTCACATTGTGTGCTCTGAAAATCCTCAATAGAGATTCCTACTCCTCTGATGTCATCTTTAGGAAATAGTACTTATCTACTTCAGAAAAATTTCTTATTCTCCTAGAAATTACTTAATAAGCACCTGGCTAAGGAAAACAGCTTCAAAAAGAATTTTTAGGAAGCTCAAAGCATCCTTTTTATGTAATTTACTTCTTAAATCTTCCAGTGCTTTGCCTTAATTTCGTATTGTTACACAGATCTGATCACTCAACTGCTTTGCATAGACACTGAGGTGGTCTGGTGTTGCTATAGCATTGCCACAGCATTGTCTATGGGATGGCTTAAGGATGTTTTTTTTTTCTCTCTGAGAGCTGAAAGGATCTCATTTTTTACCACTTTTAACATTGCCCATTAAAATGAATAGGGAAAATTAGTTAAGTGAAACCAAATAAAAACTGCACTTACACAGTTTCAAACCATACCAAATTTTCAGGTTAGCTTCCCAAAAAATGTAATAAAGGTCCTGTGTATTTTCATAACCATAATAGTTATTTTAAGCTTTTTTAAAGCTAATTATATTTATAACTTGAGTCTTAAACATTTTTTTCACAAATCAAAGGCCAAAACCATGTTCTTATAATTCCATCAGCTGACCACCACTACCAAACCCCAGTTTCTGCAATGGTTTTGTCACTTTTTAATCTCAAGGACCCCCTGGGAAAAACAGGTGGGATAACTCTATTAATATTTACTCCTGACCCCAAACTCTGGATGTGGTCAGTTCACAAGAACCTCTAAACAAGACCAACATTGCAAAATATTAATTATTTATTCATTTTGAGGAATTTATTACATTTATTGGTGCCAGATTTGCCAGGGTGCTTCCTGGGTGATGAACTTACTGTGGGAGCCTCTCCTGATGCTCCCCACCAAAATGGCTACCTTTTCAAAGTTTTAGAGTGGCTGGTTTACATTTTGTATAACTTTTAAACTTTTAAAACTTTGTATAACTTTTAAACTTTAAAATTGCCCTTAGGCACTCTTTGGGGCAGCCTCTCTCTGATGTCATTTCTGCCATCAGCAAAAACCCCTTGGACTTCACTCACAATGTGCCGGGGCTTTGATTTCAGCCTCGATGCTATGTCTCTTCTTAAACACGCAGCAGCAGCATTCCCAGCACTGCACTCAGTGGCATTGGTTTAATTAAAAAAAAAAAAAAAAAATTATCATGGCACTTCATCAGGCCACTGGGAGCTCCCCAAGCTCCCGCATCCCCCTCTGCCAGCACGCCCTGTCTTCAGGCCACCGGGAGCTTCCCAGACTCCTGTGACCCCCTTCCGGCACTGCACTCGTAGCTGACTGCTGCTTTTATTTTCAACTCATGACCCTCTGCTGCTTTGGGAGTGGGGGGGGGGGGGGGCCACTGGCCTCCCTGCATCATGGCTCACTGCCTCTTTTAATTTTAATGCAGCAGGAGGGCTGCCTTTGCTCTGGGCCCTCTCTAAACTTTTAAGAAACATCGGGGGGGGGGGGGGACACCTCCCCACGGATCTCCCCTGCCCCAGTCAGCCATCGGGCCACCACTGATGGCCTCCCGGGAGCCCATCCACCTGGCAGGTAAATCATAATTTTAATTATTTTTACTCTTATTTACATACATCAGTGATGGATTTAAATTGATTTATACCTGGATGTCTCATAACAGACTGTAAGTAAATCTTTCAAAGATGGAGGTCTTATGATAGGGAGGAAGTTTGATTAAGATTGAATGGGGTTTCACTGTCTTGCACCCAATCTGTGAAAAAGTCGGGGGGTTATTTTCAAAGATGTCCACGTAAGTTTCTAAGATTTGTAAAGGCCTAGAGCACTGCAGAGAAGAGCTCACTCACCCTCGGTCCTGAGGGAACATTGAAAGCAAAAGATTTTGCTGGTGGCTGAAGAAGATCAGTGAGTACTACTTGCTGGGTAATACTGGGATTTAAAAGTTTGCGGAGAGGTGAAATTGTGAGTGCCTTGTTTATAAACTAGGATAGGTAAGTGATTTCTTTTATTGGAGGTGTATTTGGGCTTTGAATTAAAATATAAAGCAGACTAGGAATACTAAGGGATTTCTTTAGTTTGTTTGGATCTTGAATTAAAGCAAAAAGCAAGCTAGGAACAGCAAGAGGTTTCTTTAGTGTATTTGTGAGCTAGTGTAAGTTTGTATTTTTTGTAAGTATTAGAACTGTTAGTTTACAAAGGTCACTTACTTGATCTGAAAAGGTGAGAATTCTGCTTCCTGGGAATTAGTCATTAGTTTTGGGCCAATCCCAACTCCCACCCACTCCAGGTTATTTTTCTGTTAAACAGTTAACCTTCACACCAATTAAAAGGAAAATCTTCTAAATAGGAATCAGTTAGTGAGTTTCAATATCATATAATTAACCCTGATTGACTAATATAAGTCACTTAGGCCTAGATTCATCAAATGCTATAAACTTTTACATGAATAGGAATTTTGGGCAACCCCGGGCTGTGGGGCAGCCATCATGTGCAGTTTAAGCGGGGGCATCGGATTTCACCCCCAGGGAAAATACTGCACAGTTCTGTAAGCAGCAGTACTACTGAGTACTGCAGCTTAGTAAATCCTGCAGCATTTGTTTTACTCTGGGAGAAAATACTATGGTTTAGTAAATAAACCCCCTAAATTGTAAGCCCTCTGGAGCTAGAGAAATACCTACAGTACCTGAATGTAACTTGCCTTGAGCTACCACTGAAAAGGCATGAGCTAAATGTAAAATAAATAAAGCATACACATTCTTACATTTAGAGGAGTCTTTTTGCTAAATTCCTTTTTTTCTCTCCTATTAAGTTTTGAAATCTGGCATTTGCCACTGGAACATGGTATTATATACTGGAACTGTTTACCTGTTTCAGGTCAGGAGTTGACACTGGATAAGAATATAATGAAGTGGGTGTAGGGAGTGTGTGCCTTTGCTAATTAAACAATTTGGTTGGTTGAACACTCCTATATTTCAAGTATGACAAGTGTGAATTCTCCATGGTGCTGAACTTCTTTCTGTTCACATTCTGGCACGGTATTGTACTGAATCTCTCTTCAGCCCTCATTAAGCAGAGAGCAGTAGAGCACAGGGCATGACAACCACATCAACTTCTCTGCAGTAAAAGTATTGGTGAGTGTTGAAACTTTGAATTTTTGAAATACATATTTATTTCACGTTTAGCTTCCAAACCTCTTGCACGTTGTTCATGAGCTAAACAAGGCATTACTTATCAAAGCAGCTCTCCTAGAAAAGGTTTGCACTTTTTCCTGTGATCATGGGAATTATACACCTTTCTATGGGGCCAATGCAACAAGGCATGCTAACATTAGTGCAGGTTTTTACTTTTGCTTTAGCACAATTATTCTGTGGTAAGTTAACTGTGGTATTTTACAGGGGTTTTAACTCCTAAAAAATGTGTGCAAAAACAGAAGTACAAACCATTGCTAAAATTAGGACAGGGGCATGCAAATCCCATGTAAAAGAAGGCATGAGCTATTCCTTAGCTCATGCTAAGGAGGTTAAGAAAATGTGCTTTAACCAGATAGCTTAAAGCACATTTTCTTAATGTTAGAAATGTAACTCCTGAGTCAGAGTAGGAGTAAAACTTAACTCCCATTTATGATGGTCATGTTATATGATTACTGTGATCCAAAAATCAGAGAGTGAACCTCTCTTACACTGAGAAGCATTAAAGAGAGAGAGAGAGAGAGAGAGAGAGAGAGAGAGAAGGAACAAAGATAAAAATTCCAAAAGGCACTTGCCATACTAGGAATATTTATAGGAAAGATGTCACCTTGCCTATAAATATTCCTAGTCTGAAATGTGCATTTTGGAGTTTTTATCTTTGGACCTTGTCTCTTGTTTTTTGAATGATACTATTACTGTGCCTGCTGCGGTAGTTTTTAGTAGGGATGTGCATTCATTTTTAATGAAATAGACAAATTCATTGCCATTGTCTATTTTGTCATGTTTCGGGAATGCCCCGAAATGAAAAAAGAATTGAAGAAAATTTGTGAAATTTTGTGTTTTGCATTAGTGCACGCTAACGGGACTTAGTGCAAACTAGCATGTAGTGGGTACACACTATGTCCCGTTAGCGTGCACTAACTATAGTTTTCCTATTTACAGGCTTACAGCCAGATTTTAAAACCCTGGTGTGTGTAAATCCTAGGCCTTATGCGCGCCGGGCCAATTTTCAAATGGGCCTGGCCACGTGTGTAAACCCCGAGACACGTGTAAGTGCCTGGGCCTCAAAAGGGGGCAGTCCAGGTCGGGACCTAAAGTAACTTGCAAAATAAAAGGTAAAAAAAATTTTTAAAAAGGGTTTTAGAGGGTGGGGAGGAAAGGGGAAGGGAGGTTAGGGGAGGGGGTAGGAAAGTTGGAGTGGACTGGGAGGGAACTGGGGAAGGCCCCAATCTTGTCACCATGTGATTTTGTGTTATTCCACCCCACCCCTGTGAGAAGCATTAAAAGAGAGAGAGAGAGAGAGAGACAAGGAGCAAAGATAAAAATTCCAAAAGGCACTTGCCATACTAGGAATATTTATAGGAAAGATGTCACCTTGCCTATAAATATTCCTAGTCTGAAATGTGCATTTTGGAGTTTTTATCTTTGGACCTTGTCTCTTGTTTTTTGAATGATACTATTACTGTGCTTGCTATGGTAGTTTTTAGTAGGGATGTGCATTCATTTTTAATGAAATAGACAAGGTCCCTTTGTAATGAGCACATTAGATTTAAAAAAAATAGTGTGACAGAACTTTAATAAATGGTAGCATAGTATTGAGTTATTATTATTGTTAATTTCATATTGTATCCTTTGAGAATTAGATGAGAAATATTTGGTAATAATGGGTTGTTTTTTTTTATGTCTCTTTGGCATTTGGTTAGGAAGGTCCTTAGGAATTCTGGGCTACCTTAAAGGATTCTCAGTGCTTCATGTCATACTTACAAAGGAAAGTACAGCTGTAGTAAGTGTGCAATGTTTCTATGGTTGTATTGTTTTGACACTACTTGTGACCCGAACACAAGATAGAATGTAGTTTCCTGATAATCCCAGCAGCTTGATTAAGTGCCCAATATCATCAAGGGCTTTTGTTTACTGACAGACTGCTTTTTTCATTGTAGCAATGCGGGATGCAGACCCACACCTTGCAATAGATTTTGTGTTTTCATGTTGACTGGAGTGAAAATCACTTCGGTGTCTTCCAAGTAAAATAGAACAGGCACTTCTTGGGAAGCAGGGAACCGCTCCCTCCACCCCCTCTGCTTTTGGGCCTTGTCAGAGACTACTGCTCATTCTCTTCTCTCCTCCCCCCCCCCCCCCCCCCCTTACAAACATCTGCACACTCTCCCCAGCTCCCTGGTTCCTCACAAGTGCACTCCAGTGCTCCCTCCCCCTCCCCCTCCCTCTGCCTCTGCCCTTCTCAGCCCTCACAGGTGCTGATTCCCCTCAGAGGCAGCTCCATCCCTGTTGCTGGTCCTGAACAGCAGGTTAAACAGCTTTGGTTTCTCATTCCTTGCATGTTTTTCTCCTTCAGTTGCCCAAATGTGTTTGTTGTTGCGCTAGTGTTTGCCCCAGCCAGTTGGGTAAATTCCTCTTTTAAATTTAATTTTTCTTCTTTTCTCACCTGACCAAACAGGTCTATAGCATTTCAGTTCTAAACTCCCCCTATCATCCCCCCCCCCCCTTTACCAAGACAGCCTAAATGTTTTTTAAAGGCACCTTTCTTTCTTCCCCTCCATTAAAACCTAAAGGTTCTAGGCAGTTTTTTTCTCCCCCCCCCCCCCCCCCCCCCCTCTTGTTAAAGCACCTATCTGCAGTTCAACACAGGCTTCCCTGGACTTCTGACCACAACTAAGCCAGGACTTACCCTCTTTTTTCCTTTTACACCCTCTTCTCATCAGCTCTCATATACTTGTAATGGGCTTGTGCACACATACACTCTCACACACACTCACACACACACACACACACACACACACACACACACACACACTTTCCTTTTTCAAATATTTTCCAGTGGTTCTTGCAAACTACAACATCAGAAGTATGCCCAGAGCTAAAAATAAAGGCAAGCAAACTGGGCCAGATATATCGACATTCCCACCAGTCAATGAAGTCCTAAAGATCTGTGGCTACCCAGTAGATGAGATGCCAGCCACATCAACCATCCAGTCAGCCACAGGATCTATGCCACAATCTAGCCAAATACAACTTGTTCCAGGCCTCCAACCCCCAGCTCTAGGGGGATTTCAACCCCCGACTACTTATGGAGATAAAGTTCCAGGCACTCAGTCTTGGCCTAGCAATGAAGTTATGACCACCACCAAGCTGCAGCTTCCATCCTCAGCAGGCAAGCATATTCAGTACACTTTAGTGCCCATGGGCAACCCTTATTTCCAAAGAGGGCCCGTAGCATCACCCCATGAACAAGTGCCTTCATCCCTCCCGAAGGGACACTTGCAAGGCAGAACTATGTTGTTATAACTGCGGGAGGGAACCAGAAAGCTCCATGTGGCTCCATACCCACAGAGAGCAATACTATGGGGAAGACAAACTCCAGACAGGGAGAGATCATCACACTGCCCTGGCCAGGCTCAGAAAGGTCCTATGCTCAGCCATGCATCACCTGGGAGGGAGCACAAATTTGTCCAGTGCCATCTTGCAAAGAAGTGAGGCTCAGCTCGGCACCACAATGGGTGGGTCTTAACTCTGGGCAGTTTCAGTGCTGCCCACCATGGTCGGGGTGGGATGGGGTCCTAGTCTGAAGCCATCAAATGTAGGGGGTACTTCATCCAGACAGCACTCTGGAAGGGCCTGTAACATTCCCCCTCACTACTCGCACTGAGGGAGGTGAGATACTACCTCAGAATGTAAGCATTTTGGGAGGACCTCTGCCAAAACTTGGTAGCATAGGGAGGGAGGAGGAACCATACAATGTCATCATGGGTGACAGAGAACTCTCAACTAGAATCCTCCAGAATAACTTCATGCCTTAGCCAAGGTGGAATGGAACCAAAAGCGGGTGTCGTCATCCCATGGGAACCCGCACCTCAGTCCAGCTTTATTGGATATGATGACCCCAGAAAGCAGGATGATCACAGCCTAGTGGAAAAGTTGGGTCAACTTGCTACACCCCAAGGAGTGCCGATGCTTGACCCACTGAAACCGGGTGGAAATACAACCGACACCATCCCATCAAAGAGACTGATTCTACCCGCATTTAGTGGGAGCCCTACCCTTAGAGGGAGGAGCTTACTGACCTAGTGATAAAAAGAAAAGAGAAAAACCCATCCAATCCTCAGCTCAGAGGATGCTGCCACACCCATCTGCTCCCAAGCCTTTGTACGTGGTGCTAGCGGCACCACTGCATCCCTTATGCAGTGGTGCCATTAGGGCCACTAGGAATGACCATTCCTAGTGGCCCTCATTGCACTAGGAATGGTCATTCCTAGTGGGATGAGGGCCAATTTAACCTACAAACAAGGAGTCTGCTGCCCTATGCTCCCCAGCGAGCAGCCACAGGATTACACTTCAGCCATGGCGAAATTGGTGGGGATACAAAATATCACCTGTAGAAAGATGTATGGGAAAGCAGTCCTGTTCCTGTCTTCCCTGGCAGCCACCCATCAAGCGCTCATGGAAGGGCTAGTGGTTAAGGGGGATTTCCATCCCCTGAACCCCTGGATGGTCTGGGAACTCGGGTCATCCTATCCAATGTCTCTCCCCCTTCCTGACCACTCATGCCTTGGAGTCCTAGGGGAACTGAGATTGCCCATTTTGGTTCCCCCCATGGGACCCAAGGACCACATGTTCTACAGGCAGGAAGTGTCGATCCAGTTACTAAAGGCAAAGGAGGAGGTTGAAGATTGGTTAACCATCCTCCATGGTGGCTATGCCTTCTAAGTGTACTACTCTTCAGGGAAGGTGAGACACATGCAGAAAGATCAGGCACACCTGTAAGATGTACCCAAGCACTGTACTAAAGGCTACCACTACCAAAGTCATCCCCTGAGCGATCGTCGATGCTAGAGGAACCCCCCAAGGGCAATTTTTCCTCCCCCCTCCCTTCACTATTGGTTGCAGCACAAGCTGTTATTGTAGTGGCCGGAGAGGTGGAGGGGAGCCCCTTGGATGGTATGACTAGCAAAGGCAGGAAGCTGGTGAAGCTCTGGTGACTAGCCCTGGAATTGGGAGGGTGATCCAGCTAAACCAGGGGAGAGCATTGGGTATGTTAGGACTGACCCTCCCTTGAGAATAGCCAGCGGCCTCCTGTCCACAGGAACTGCTGGCAGAAATGTCAATGCAGCCAGACCCAGGGGAAGGGCTTGGGTGGGAGGGGATGGGCAGGAGGAGCTGTATAACAGTGCCCTCAAAGGGCTCCTATCTCAAGAGAGACCCCCAAACCACCGTTATCTTTTCTGTGGGCCAAATAGGTCCATATTCCACTATCCCCATTCTTGACCTGGACACTTCCCTCTGACAGCCAAGAGGAAAAGCATGTAGGGTGGAAAGAGCTCTCAGGAGGTGGCCAGGCATGGAGCATCTCTACATCTCTGTCAAAGCCCTCCTGGATCACCTCTTGAAGAAAAAGACTGTAAGCTTGATGGACAAAAAATGAACTCACTGGTTCTGCTTGCAACTAGAGTCCCTCCCATGAGGGACCTAGACATGGTCATGGAACTATTTTCTTGCACGGTCACGATGAAGGTTGCTGGTTTAACACTTTTGGGGTTTTCCACTTAGTTTTTATTGAATTGAAAATAGTTCAGCCTTTGAGAAATAATTATATTTTATTCAAGAGAGAATTTAGCTTCGCAATCCCCTAAATATAGTGTTCTTAGTATCAATACATTAGTTTCAAAAAGCTCATATAAATCACTTGGCTAGTTAATTACTCATACATAATGTGAAATAATCATTAGCATTCACATGAACAACTTTCAATAAACAGTTGAACCTTTGGTCAAACAACTTCTACACTTTGTTTCAGATTGTCTCTATTATGAAACCAGTTCCTTTACAAACTTACTGAATGTTATCAGATAAGTACATCTTTCAAATTGTTATGCTATCTCTGCTCTGTATTATTATAATTTATAGCTTAAGAACTGTGCTTTTCTCCTTTCAGATATTTCAACGTTAACCTGAGAAAGTGAAAACTACTTTCATAAAGGTAAGTATTACTGAACTTTCTTACTGTACTCTCATGTGTATCTCTTTGTTCTGAGTATATTTTCTTTTTGCTTTCTTTTTCCTACCTCTTTTGTCAACCTTTACTGTTTGATCACTTCCTTTCGCTGTCTCTGCTGTGAGTATGTGTACTGAGCTCTATTTTCCAGATGCAGCAGCAGCTCATGGCTTGTAAATGCTGTTTAGGTATGATGATTCTGGGCACATGAGGAAGAGATGCTTTAGAGGCTTGAGAATGAAGATTGATTTTGTGGTTTGATAATGAAGACAGGAACTCATTCACTCTTGACCACATCACTCTCTCGGGATTCCAGACTCCACTTACTGTCCTAATATTAATAAAACAAAAAGAGAAGCTATAGGCCCCCTCCTACTTTTAACTGGGGTTTTACAATGTTTAATTTTATGTATTTCTGCCTTTTTTAAAAAAAACTTATGAAACTCAGGAACAACCTGTACTAACTAGAAGAGAGGAGATCTGTTGCCAAGACATCTGTTAATATCAGAATGCAGCCTTATATAAGACTGAATAAACATTCAAATAATCTTCCCACAACTACTGTGTCACCTTCAGTGTATGTCACGTCGTCTTGTAGTACTGTAATTAATTAATTAATTAAAATAAAGGATAATTAGAATTATCCTATTCTAATAAAAAGTGGGATGAGACTGGTGACCATGTGACTTGATACATATGATAAGACTTTGAAACTGTTGAAGATAATGTAAAGTGGCACTTAAAATCTTCCTTTTTCAACAAGTCTACCTATCTAAGGCCTAGATTTCTCATTTTGCTATAAAATTTGCGAAAAATAGCACCCATGATAAAAAAAAGGGGCATGGTTAAGTTAATTTTCCTGATACCGTATAGTTATTTTACTGCACTGTGCATTAAATTTAATTTGCACCCTGTGATATTCACATTGCAAGCTGAGAAATGCCTGGACAGGCTTTTATTGCATTTTGAGCTTCTTCCTGGTGAGAGAGAGAGGCTCTTTATAAGGCTCTCATATAAGTAAATTACTTAGACCATTGTAAGAGGTGCAACTAGTAACTCAGGGTGAGATTTTTGTGGTGGGCTAGGTTTTGGGGGGCAGTTTTACATGCACAGTCAGAGGTACGAACAGCACAGTAGACATCATTGAAGATTTTATGTGATTTAGAGTAATGAAAGGTACACAAAGATGAAATTTGTACATTGAACTATAGATGTAGCTTGATAGCAGCTAGGTAGAGAGTGCATCAAACTAGGTCGAGAGTACACTGTTCAGTTCTAATCTTTTTGTACCTTTCATCACTCCAAATCACATAAAATCTTTACTGATGGTGACTGTGCTGTTCGGACCTCTGACTGTGCATGTAAAACTGCCCCCCCCAAAACCTAGTACACTAACAAAACCTCACCCCCAGTTCAGAATGCTCCCTCTTACAGTGGTATAAAAAGTTGACTAATATGTGTGCCTCCCCAGAGGCAATCTCTCTCTCTCTCCTCTCCCTTCCCCAAACAGGATTTGTGATATTTATCGCAAATCCCGGTTCAGCTGTAACACACAGCTATCGCATTCTTAATGTCAGGAAAACAAGTGTAGCTATTTCTGGCATTAAACCCCACAACAGCATGTGTTACGTTATCGCACGCAACGTTAAGCATCCCTCAGTTTCATTTACTCCTCCCAAACTTCTCCGAAATTCCTCCAACTTGACTCAGTTTTTAAAATTTGCATGTGCATCTCGTGATGCGTTATTTATCGCATGCATTATGGTGTTATCACTGATGTTAGGGCCCTAACACCCACAATAAGGCCCTAATGCGATCTGAAAAATGACCCCCTAAGTTTGCCTTTGTATAGACACTCATTTGAGTCATGTCAGCATATACCGTTGTTCAAGAATTGTGTTTCGGTTTGTTAGTGTCTCTTATTTTATGTGTGCTAAAAATGTATATCATCTAATATTTTGTGTATAGGCAGTATATAAATATCAATAAACATAAACTTCTAAACCCTCTTTTTCATGTATTTATATGACAAAGAGATTTTTTGTAACTTTGGAATTTTGGAAATTTTTTTCCAATAAAGTTAATTAAGAAAAAACTAGTGTACTTTGACCTAAGAATGTATAAATACCTCTTACCATGCTTTCTCTCATTAAACATTCTGTTGCCATGGTGTTTCCATAGCAATGGCTTCAGAATATTGACATTTCTGAACTGGTGCTTAGCTGATGGACCTTCTTTTAACAGGTTTAGCACAGAAAACCCAAACCAGACTCAAATATTTCACTGGAATGGAGTCTAATATCACCAAAAACTTCAATCCCAAAATTCAAAACTATTCCAAATTTGTTCTACAGCAATTAAACATCAGAAAAAGATATTCAATATCACTCCAAAACCCTTCAAACACCTACAAAAATCCATTAAAACCAGTCAGAAACACAAATACCCAAATTAATTTTTCTTGAGGTCTTTTGTATATTTTAAACCCCCAAACACTCCATAGAAAACAAGTCAAATTTCTCCATTACAATTCATTTTTAAAATAATGCAGGGGCTTAATACTGGTCCCTAGATTCTCTGTTTATGTCTCCAATACTGCTTTTATTTAAATTTTATATTTTTAAATTTATAAAACTGGTGCTGGAATAAGAACATAAGAATCACCATTGTGCTCCCCAATGGCTGAGATATTTGTGAGAGCCTCTGTATAGGCCCCCTCCTACTTTTAATTGGGGTTTTAAAATGTTTAATTTTATGTATTTCTGCCTTTTAAAAAAAAACTTTTGAAACTCACGAACAATCTGTACTCACCAGAAGAGAGGAGACCTGTTGCCAAGACATCTGTTAGCAGCAGAATGCAGCCTTATATAAGATTGAAAGGCTGATGTCATCAGAAAGGGCTGGCAGCATTTTCCCACCACGGGCCCTTTAAGAGTTGGAAGGAGGAGCGCGTGCGCCTAGGAAGAGGTCCTGTGCGAGAGGAAGTCGGCGGCATCCTAGCCGCGGACGAGGGAGGGGAGACGTCACCTGGCAACTCAGAGCTATGTGGGGAACCGGTATGGAGAGGTTTATGTTGGCAGTGGCTCCCTGCCGCTGCCAGGGAACCTGGGCCTGCTCCCACCACAGTGGAGCAGTCTGCAGTGTGTGAAGCCGGTTACGGGGCTCTGCAGCTGGCAAGCGTAAAAGTAGCCCCTCCTCTAAGCCCCCCTCCTGAGGGTTTAGGCTTCCTGGGATGTGAAGTATGAAACTGCTTGACTAGGTCTTTATCTAATATATTGGAGGCCGGCTCCCACGTGTTCTATTTTGGGCCAAATCCTTCCCAGGCGAGGAGGTACTCCCACCTACAGCCACATCTCCTGACATCCAGTACTTCATGAACCTGGTATGTCATATCACTCTCCACGGCAACCTCCTAAGGTTCCAGCATCTTCCACGAAGACCAGGAGAGTACCAGGGGTTTCAGGAAAGATATGTGGAAGGAATTGTGGCTCCAGAGAAGCAGGCAAGTGGAGCTGATAGGTCACTGGGCCTAGTTGATGAAGGACCTTGAAAGGACCGATGTACCATGGGGCGAACCGCATGGAAGGAAGTCTGAGACATATGTGCCCCTGTGACAGTACATGGATGGGAGTTGTGAGAAAACTCTGCCCAAGAAAGCAGAGCAGCCCAGACATCCATTGACGTAAGACCGAAGAAAATGTTTCAGAGTCCGGTTAGTCCGTTCGCACAGCACATTCGCCTGTGGATGGTAAGCAGTGCTGAAGTCCAGCTGGATATTGAATTTCTTGCAGAGGATATTGAATTTCTTTCAATTTCTTCCAGAATTTTGCAGTAAATTGGGTACCACGATCTGAAACAATATGTTTGGGAAGACCGTGGAGATGGAATACGTGCAGTGAGAAGAGTCGGGTGAGTTCAGGAGCTGCAGGGAGGCCCTGTAATGGGACAAAATGGGCCATTTTAGAGAAGTGGTCGATCATGACCTAAATAACTGAGTTGCCATTAGAGAGAGGGAAGTCCACCACAAAATTGGTGGACAAATGGGCCATTTTAGAGAAGTGGTCGATCATGACCTAAATAACTGAGTTGCCATTAGAGAGAGGGAAGTCCACCACAAAATTGGTGGACAAATGTGTCCAGGGTTCCCTGGGGGTTGGCAATGGCTGTAACAACCCCCAGGGTCGTCCAATGGTTTCTGGTGTGTGCAGGTAGGACAAAGAGTCCACATAGGCCCGGACATTGCATCACATTTGGGGGCATCAGTAGTAGTGTTGCAAAAGATTGAGAGTCCTAGCTTGGCCAGGTAGGTGAGGCTGGAAACAGGCAGGATCCTGGGCCTGCTCCCGCCAAGGCAGAGCGGCAAGGGATAAGTGAAGCAAGTCATGGAGCTCCGCAGCTGGCATTTGTGACACTAAGAGAGAATTTGAAAATAAGTTGGCCATAGAGGCAAAATCTCATAATGAAACCTTTTAAAAATATATCTGAAGCAGAAAGCCTGCGAGGGAGTTGGTTGGACCGTTAGATGATAGAGGAGTTAAAGGGGCACTTAAGGAAGATAAGGCCATCACAGAAAGGCTAAACAAATTCTTTGCTTCTGTGTTTACTGAAGAGGATCTTGGGGAGATACCTGTTCCGGAGACAGTTTTCAAGGGTGACGAGTCAGATGAACTGATCCAAATCATGGTGAACCTGGAAGATGTAGTAGGCCAGATTGACAAACTGAAGAGTAGTAAATCACCTGGACCAGATAGCATATATCCCAGGGTTTTGAAAGAACTCAAAAATGAAATTTCAAACCTATTACAATTAATTTGTAAGCCATATTTTGTGGATTACAAACTGGTTAAAAGACAGGAAACAGTAGAATTAAATGTGTTTTCACAGTGGAAAAAGGTAAACAGTGGAGGATCTGTACTTGGACCGGTGCTTTTTAGTATATTTATAAATGATCTGGAAAGGGGTACAAGGAGTGAGGTGATCAAATTTTCAGATGACACAAAATTATGCAGAGTAGTTACATCTCAAGCGGATTGTGATAAACTGCAGAAGGACTTTGTGAAGCTGGAAGAATGGGCATCCAAATGGCTGATGAAATTTAATGTGGAAAAATGCTTATAGGGAAAAATAACTCTTGCTATAGTTACATGATGTTAGGCTCCATATTAGGAGTTATCACCCAGGCAAGAGATCTAGGTATCATAGTGGATAATATATTGATATCATTGGCTCAGTTTGCTGTGAAGGTCAAAAAAGCAAATAGATTGTTATGAATTATTAGGAAGGGAATGGCAATTAAAACAGTGGATGTCATAATGCCTCTTTATTGCTCCAGGGTGAGACAGCACCTTGAATGTTGTGTGCAATTCTGGTCACTGCACCTCCAAAAAGATATAGTTGCACTAGAGAAAGTACAAAGAAGGGTGACCAAATTGATAAAGCGGATGGAACGGCTCTCCTATGAGGAAAGGCTAAAGAAGTTAGGGCTGTTCAGTTTTGAGAAGAGACGGCTGAGGGGGGATATGATAGAGGTCTACAAAATCATGAATAGCTAAATGTAAATTGGTTATTTAGTCTCTCAGACAATAAAAATATTAGGGGGTACTCCATGAAGTTAGAAAGTAGTGCATTTAAAATAAATCAGAGAAAATTCTTTTTCACTCAATGCATAATTAAGCTCTGGAATTCATTGCTGGAGGATGTAGTTATGGCAGATAGTGTAAATGGGTTTCAAAAAGGTTTGGATAAGTTCCTAGAGGGGAAGCCCATAAATTGCTATTAATCAATAAGGAATAGTAACTTGGGATCTATTTAATGTTTGGGGATTTGCCAGGTACTTGTGACTTGGATTGGCCTTCTGGTGATTTCTTCTCACAAGTTTCATTAGAACTGATTAAAAAACACTTTTCTGGAGCCCCTAATAGATTGTAATTCTTCCCCCATAGGTTTCAATGGAAAACAAATGAAACTAATGACACAAATAAATGAAATTTTTTTTTGTATTGAAACTAATGAAATAAATATGGGTCCCAATGAAGTGAATGAAGGAACATGGGGGCATGAGGGCATTACATGGGAATTTATTATTACTTTCTATGGAATGGATGAATGACAGATGAACCTGTAAAACATTTTGGGGGAAGAAGCTTGCCTAAAAAGACTGTAGGGCAGGGGCCTGCTTAAAATAATTAAAGGAATCGAGTGCGACCAAACAGATTTGAGGGCAACAAGATACAAAAACATATTTGGGGATCTGAGTATTAGTATTGTTTTATATTTAATTAAGAGAAGAGTTCCTCTTTACCAATGCTCTTTAACATACAGAAAATGGCATATTGTTAAGCTTTTTCATTCCTGAAAGTATGTAAATGGTTTAGTGTCTGGAAATCTCTTTCTTTAACAAGTCTTATTATTATGACTCAAATCAAATACTGCTATGCTGATCCTTATCAAATCCACATGCAGTCATCTTCTTAATGCAGATGTTGCTAGTTTATAGCATGCACAACTGAAGAGAGGACTTCTAAAACTGAAAATATTTTTTTAAATTGGAGTCATATAAAAACAAAATGTATGCATTTATTTTTTATTGTAGAGAAGTGGAAAAAGCCCTGTAGGGGCAAAAGTCTTTCATGGTTTTTGTTGCCACAAATGTATTTCTGTGGAAATATTTTTTTCCTTTCAGAAATTGCAGGAAATTAATGTTTGGAATACCAAAACTATGGAAACAAACTGACCTGCAAGGATTTTGTAATTTTTTTTCTATAATTTTGGCTAATCCTTAAATCTTCCCTTTACAGTCAAATGGAGTAGGATACAAATTGGATCAGATAAAACTGAGCTATTTGCAGGTTGACTCCAACATCTATTTTTGTTCTGCATGGATCATTTTTGCCTTGCTCATTGCATATATCCACAGATGCACACTTGTATTCAAAATCCTAAATTTTCAGAGGAGTTTGGTGCGTATTTGCGGTGTATGCGTATACACCAGATTTTCCAAAAGGGTGAGAAATGCCCATATACTCACATTGAGTATATGGGCATTGAGTATATGAGCAAAAGTATGCAGGAAAAAAAGTGGGCTTGTATAGGGCGTGTTGGGGCAGGGTTTACAGTTTTGTGTGCATGTTGCTATTTTATAAAGAACATATACATGAACATCATTAAGAATGCGTGAACACTTTTTACTACTGCTAATTTATGTGCCAATTTAAAACATGTATTCTCTTCTTTGACTTGATGTTTGGTGGTTAGCTTTTTTTAGTGAGTTGACACTGCAGCAGGCTAGGAAGAGGTGCAGAGGTGGTGGGAGCAATAAGGAAAATCATGTTTAGCCTGCAATCTGTATTTTTGTCTGGTTTGCCCTTCAGCCTGATACATGGTTTGATTGTTTTCTTCAGGAGGAACATGTCAGTGCATGGCGCTGCATTCCAGAGAGGATTACCACGAATGTGTGTGCGTATGGTGACTGGGGTATACTTGGGGGAGTAAGTGACTGTAGCTACGGTCTACTGGGGTTGAGTGAGTGTCACTGAAGTATACTGAGGGGTGAGTAGATGGAGAAAGTAAGTACAAAATTTCTATAATAAAGTTATGGGTACTCATGGCACTGCGGTTGAACAAGGAGAGAGAAAAAGGAAGAGGAGGAGAAGATACTTCTTACAGAGAGTATACAGGACTAAGGCACAGTTTTTTGGATCTGTCAGAGGAGCAAGTCATGCGCAGGTTCAGCTTCAACAAGGAAACCTTACTTTGGGACACTAACTACTATTAATCAATTTTACTTAGGGAATAGCCACTGCTATTAATTGCATCAGTAGCATGGGATCTTCTTGGTGTTTGGGTAATTGCCAGGTTCTTGTGGCCTGGTTTGGCCTCTGTTGGAAACAGGATGCTGGGCTTGATGGACCCTTGGTCTGACCCAGCATGGCAATTTCTTGTGTTCTTTATGTTCTTATGAACATCCCTATCTGCCAGCTTCAAGATCTCAGTATACTAAGTGCAACAGAAGAATCAGCAACCATTTAACCCTTGGGCCCTAACTTAAAGAAATTCACAAAATAAACCTTTCTGGCTCTGATTTAATGGACGATTAAAACTGAAATTAGAAGTGAGCCAGTGATGACCTTACTGAGTTATTATAATCACATTAGACTAATGTTTGGGCCAATGAGGCAGAGAAAGAGGTAAAAAAAGAAGAATTAAACACATAGATCACCCATAAATTGATTTGCACATCAAAACAAATCCCCAACAGCTCAGTAGCCTTATATCAGTGGATAAATGTTTAGACAGCAAAGTAATTAGAATGAATGAGGTGATAAAAATAAAATAATATGTACTTTCAGGCTGAAAGAAAATAATTCTGCTGTGGACGGGCGGGAAGCTTCTAGGTCTCCATTCCTGGACTGCAGGGACTTTCTAGTTTATTAAAAATGTTCTGATAGACAGGAGAGGTTGTAGCCTTCAGGGTCCTGGGTTCCCTATTAGTTGGCATGCTACAGAAGAAAGTCATTAGCTGCTGATGGGTCCGGCACTTTTCCATGTTTTTTAGTTTTCACTGTGAATGCTGAGCATGTTTGTATTTTGTAGCCCAATCAGGAAGTTAAGACAAACCGCACAAGAATACATATCAAAAATAGCAGGAGTGTGTCCCACTAAAGCTTAGGATCTTAGAGAACAGTTAAACATGAATTCAAAATATTTTTACCCAAAGTTTATTAGAGGAGAGTTCAAAGTTTCAAATTCACAGCCATATATTTCTTGTTATCTGGTACAAAGAGAACAATGTTGGATATTTGATTTAGGAACCCTTTAATTCCATGCTTTAAACAGAAAGATTGCGTGGTGCCTTTTTTTTTTTCTGACAGTCTTTTATTGGCCATTCCCATGCTATTCTTGCACATTCTGTGATTGGTTCTTCCTTTTGGCATGCTTTTTGCCTATTGTCTTTTTACTCACCTGTTGTTCAGCATCTTCCTCTTTGCAATCATGTTAGACATGAAATGCAGTCAGTCCCAGAAGGTACGTTCTTTGGTCTGTTTATTCTCAGTCAGTGTAGTTAGTCTGATTGTGGTCTGTTATGTAATTTGTCTAATTCTTATTCTTTCCAGATAAACACGTAAAAAGATTCTTCTTTGTCCCTTCCAATGCAGCGTCCCACGAAACATGGATCGTGTTGGGGGACTGTAACTTGTTTTTTGAAATATATGACTGTGATTTTGAAACTTTGAACTCTCCTCTAATAAACTTTGGTTAAACATATTCTGGATTCATGTTGAACTGTTCTCTCAGAGCCTAAGCTTTAGTAGAACATACCCCTGCTATTTTTTTGTGTTTTGTAGGCCTACATTTTGCCTGAACTATGCAAAAGGAAGACAAATCCCATACTGCTAGGAGCTGACTAATGCACATACCAGTTCAGCCTGGTGCTTCTCATCCAAGAGTGGGATGGAGACTGGAGAATCTGCAACTGACCAGCATCCCAAAATGATGCACACTTATACTGGAAACATTTGGGCTATCCGTATTATAAGGGATACTCAAAATGGTAAGTTTTAAAACCTTATTGAGTATCCAGGCAGGAAACCATTGGACACAAAACAGAGTTCTGTGTTCTGAGCAATGAGTAATCAGCAGAGATCCTCACCCTCCTGCCTACTTAGATTTTCATTAAAGCCAATGGAGAATAAATCCAGCCTTTTTAAGACTCCAAATGTGGGGTTTTCTAATGAATTTTAATGAAATTTAAGGTAGACATTATCAGAAGGATAAGGAGAATTCCCAGGCACTAAGACTATGGAAAAGTGGCACCAAATGTGGCATGAATAATAACCCTAGGCACTGTAATGGAGCAATAGGGTACCAATAGGAGATGTCCAAGGCAGCATGAGAGAACAAAGCAGCATCAAGAGTGGCAAGAATATCCCATAACTCCATAAAAGGGGTAAAGGTCATCAACAACACTGGTTTGAACCCCTGAAGGTAGCACAAGAAGTATAAGAAAGCAACCAAGAGTGACATGAACATCCAATACAAGGTCAAAGCAGCACAAAGAGTGTCATGAAGACCCCAGGGCACTGTGAGAGGTGCAAAGCAGCCACCCAGAGTAGCAAGAAAACCCCAAGCTTCCAAAGGAAGGGCAAAGGGCATCAATCAAATTAGTACATAGCACTGGGCAGGGAGAAGACAGAGGAAATTTCTGGAGGAGGTCTGTTTTGCTCTTTGGTACAGATGTGTAATGAAACCCACACTAAAATCAAAGTTGTATTGTAGCATGGGATTAATTTTACGTGCATGCTAAAATGAGTGGTCCCCACAGGATGCAGTAAGCTAAAGACATGTATATAGACCAGAAGCAAATAAAGCATGCTAAAGTGAAAAAGCATGATTTTTTTTCCTCTTGATCTATTTGAATGCCAATTCATGCTAATAAAAACAAAAAGTACCCTGATGAGGCCAGGCTGCATCCCCAGCATATTGTACTGCTCCCAACTCTAGCCTGATTGGCCAAGTATTCTGGGTCCTTGGTCCTCCATTCCTCTTACCCTCCCACCCTCTCACCTTAGTCAGTCCAGCAGGTCCAGTTCATTAGATCTGTTTGTCCTCCCACCCCATTATTCTCCCTTAATAAAAAAAAAAGTGCCATGCAACTCTGAAGCCCAATGCCTCCTCCCCACCCGGGAAGTCTTGCCGGAATAGACTTCTCCCTTCAGGGCTGTTCCCTCACTGACACATGAGGGGGGCCACCAAGGAGGAATTTCCATGCATGAATTGATAGTAATAATTGGCAAATCATTACAGGGAATCATTACAGGGCATTGAGTCCAATTAGTTGGGGCCAATCCTGGATGGCTTTTACCTTTTCTGCATAGTCCTTCCTAGGAAACAAAGTAGCCAGAAATGGCAGCTGTGGATGCTCAAATATGTATTTCTCTAGTTTAGCATACCAGAGCTGTTCACGGAGTCTCTGCAGAACTTGTTTCATGTGCATCCAGTGTTGTGCCAGAGAGCATGAAAAGATGAAGATGTCATCCAGGTACACCATCACATGTGATGAAAGATTTTGTTGCCCATGTGTCGGAAAACAGAGGGGCATTACAGAGACCAAAGGGCATGACCAAGTATTCACAGTGGCCATCCTGGGTGTTAAAGGCTGCCTTCCACACATCTCCTTTCCATATGTGCATAAGGTTATAAGCTCCCCAAAGGTCAAGCTTTGTGAAGATTTGTGCCCCTCTCAGGTGTCTGAGCAACTCTGTTATGAGGGGTAGTGGATAGTGGTTCTTCCATGTAATTGAATAGAAACTCCGGTAGTCAATGCAGGGTCTCAGTGAACCATCTTTTTTCTCCACAAAGAAGAATCCTGCCCCAGCAGGGGATGAGGAAGGCAGATGAAACTCTATTCCAGTTTCTCTTGGTTATATTTAGTCATGGTTTCCATCTCAGGGACAGAGAGTGGATAAACTTGCCCCCAGGAGGCATGTTCCCTGGCAGAAGGTCAATTGGGCAATCACACAATCTATGTAGTGACAGGGTCTCTGCTTGTTTACTAAAAGAGCTCCTTAGTATGTGCTGAGTATGACTGAGTGTCAGATTTCTATTGTTCAGAAGGAAGATATGTCCTCTGAGATGAGTACATCCACTCCTGTCATATGGAGTATTAGAAGGTATAGCAATCTATCTTGATCTATTTAAAAGCCTCTAATGAGGCCGCCATATTGCCTCCACTATATTACTTGTACACAGACTCTTTCTGATGTTTCAGTTAAATCTGAACCCATATCCTGTTTTGTCTTAAGCCATTAAGAGTACATATATTGCCCTGTGTGACTTACTATTTGACAGGAAGCCAGACTTTTGTTGTCAAACAAAAACCTGGATTTTAGAATCCAATAAAGTCTTCTTGAATCAACTATGCCCCGTTGGTTACACTATAATATCTAAACCCAGAAAGAGAGGTAGTGGATTAGCAGTCACTTTTTTTTTTTTAATTTATTAGCAGTCACTTTTAAGGAAGAATGGAAAATGTCCTCTGAATATCTGAGTGGTGACTTTCCTTATGAAATGCTATCATTAAATTCCAATATATTCAGCATTTGTTTGGTTTATTGCCCACCCTCAGTTTTGCAAACAAATCTCTCACCTTTCTTTGAGCAATTGTTATTTTCTAAGGCCAATTTGAACAATATACTGCTATTAGGTGACTTTAATTTGCACCCTGATATCACCCCCATTTCCTCAAATTGATCTCTCTTTCCTGACATTCTCAATTCATTAGGATGGTTTCAGATTATTCATAAATTCACCCATAAACATGGGCATACTTTAAACTTGATCTTTGTCAATTCTCATATCTCTCCTTTATGTGTAATGACTTTATGAATTTCTTTTCATCAAAGATTTCCCCAATATTGTTAAATCATTTTCTTCATTGTATCTGTCTGGTACAATGAACTACATCAATGTGGGGCAGCTCACTGGGATTCATTTGAGTTTGTATCTTCCACTGAGGTCAAGGATGCAATCTGCAAAATCAACCCCTCTTTTTGCACCTTAAACACTTGTTCTGTTTCTGTATTCATTGCCTGCAGAGATAGTATTACACCAATTTTCGATAACATCATAAATCTCTCTTCAAGAAGGAGTTATTCCCTCCTTTAGAGGGCTTCTGTCAGACCCCTCCTGAAAAGGGACTGAACCCACTTGATATGGCTAACTATAGACCTATTGTCTCACTGCCATTTTTTACTAAATTGCTAGAATGCATGGTTTTGCATCAGCTTTCTGATTTTGTGGACCAACATCAAAGTTTGGATTCATGCCAATTTGGTTTTAGAAAGTGTTTAAGAGCTGAAACTCTTCTAGTTTCTTTAACTGACATATTCTAAAGAGGGCTTGATGGCAGAAACAGCTATGTTCTTCTACTACTTGACATCTCATCAGTGTTCAACAAGCTAGACCATGACATTCTCTTATTTTGCTTGAGAGAATGAGGTGTATCTGGTGTTGTCTTAGCCTGGTTCCATTCTTACTTATCTTAATGTACATATCAGGTAAGGTTAGAACAGCGGCATTCTCAGTGGTCATCAACATGTACTGGCATTCTTCAAGGTTCAGTGCTTTCTGCACTATTATTTAACATTTATCTGGCACCATTCAGTAAAATATTGACAAATTTACGTGATGGTTATCGAATTTATGTTGATGACCTCCAATTTTTCATTCAGATACATCCAAATTGGTCAGACACAGTTGAAATAATTCAAATTTGTATGTTAACTATAGAACAATGGCTACAACACAATAAACTAGCTTTGAATATTTCAAAGTCAGAATTTACCATTATTCACTGTCATATCAATAATTTATTTATTATAGTAATTTATTTTCCACCTAATTTTCAGAATGCCTGTTCTAAATGGATTATAAAATCCTTTTCCCTCTTGTTTGACCATTCAGGGTGTTGCGTTTCTGGTCCTTCCACATGTTAAAAACCTTGGGATATGGATATACTCTCTTCTATCTTTTTCCCATCAGATAAAATCTGTAACTAAGGGAGATTTCTTCAAGCTACATGTTCTCCATGATTTGATGCCTCTATTGGAACCATGTGATTTTAGAACATTTGCACAGGCTTCTATTCTTCCATTATTGGAGTACTGTAGTGCTCTTTATATTGGAGTCCATGCATGTAAACTAAGAGCAATGCAAATTCTGCTGAATGCAGCCACATGTCTGATTTCAAGTATACACACAGGAGATCATATTAATCCAGTTATAATAGATCTACTTTGCCTTTCAGATCATCTTTAAAATTTCTGTGATGGTCCACAAATTACTGAAATTGGATTCACTTTCTTGGGCAAAAGCTCTACCTAGAATCTATAACCACACATAGTCGCTTTGGTGATCTTGTTGTAGTGATAACAAGCCCCCCATTATAGACATGAAAGCAGTAAAGAAGCAGTTAAACACTTTTTGACATGTTACACATAAAGTCATTATTTTTGTTCTCAGACTTTTCCCCTTGTTGTTCTAGACAGAAAGACTCTATAATTTAGATACAAGATGCTGAACTACAAGATTATAGAACATTTTTGAACAGATACAAGGCTAGTTGACAATCCTTCTAAGATTAAAACATTTTTGAACAATTACAAGCCATAGATAACCTAATCTGCATATGAGGCATGGAAGCTGAGGACAAATGACCATATGTCCATTCAGATCGTTTGTTTATAATAAAACCAATCACAGACATTTTTGGCAAGTATATAACCAAGCTTAGGGGTGGATGAAACAAGTGAAGAAACCCTATAAATAGTCTTGCTATCAGTAAAATCACTTGAGAGAGAGTGTTATATCAGTGCTTTGCATAGCATACTGCCTCTCTCTTCAAGGTATACCTTATATTATTGTGTATAATATTAATAAAAGAAGTTTGTTTTCTCTAAGCTATTGGTTTTAAACAATTTATTTTCATAGAACCATAACAACTGGTAACCCATTGGGCCTGGAGACCACTGGAGATGTTGAGTGGAACTGCTTGCTTGTCTGCTGTTTAAGGGAGGTGTTCTTTCTCCCTTGCTGGCTGGCTTTTTCTCTTTCTCTCTCTTTGATTTCTCTTGCAGAGCCACAGCTACAGAAAACGTTATTAGGATAAGATTTAAGATTTATAATATAAGATTAAGATAGATATAAAGTATAGCTAGGGATGATAGGGTCTTATTAGACTAGGAAGCATATAGTTTACTTGGGTCAATCAGACTAGGACATATGTAGTTTACTGATTTTGGTAAGAGGGTTATTCTGTGATACTTAGCTAGATTAGATAAAAGATAAAGATAACATTAATATTAAGATATGATAAGAAAATCATAGAACTAACAGGTTTAAAGGGATGGTTCCAGAAAACAACACGAAAGCCGATCCAACATAGCAGCAATGCAACCAAAACAAAATTAGATCGGTGTCAGGAAATACTTTAATTAAAGGTAAAAACCAGTGCCTGACTCAAGTACCAATATATTTATTCATTTGTTTGTATAGCCCCTGAAGCAGCCCACATTGTAATTTTGTTTTGGTTGCATTAAAAGTTTAAAGGTACAGTCCTCAACTTTAAGATAAGATATAATGGGTCATCCAATATGTGTGAATAAATGAGAGAAAAATTTGCAGTGTGAAAAAGTATAGTATTTATTAGTGTGAATGTATAATAATTTTCTTTCGGTAACATGTTACTGAGTAATTTTTTCTGGGTAATGTATATTACTGAGTAATGTGTGAATACAGTTTAATAGTTTTATATAAATTTAAGGTAAGTGACAGTTTTAATAGGTTTTATATAGTTAAGGTAATGATTAATACTTTTAAGGTGTTTTATGTTCTATTTCTGTTTTAGGTCTGTGTTTTATGTCTTTTGCTTTCTCTCTCTGTTTGAGCTCATGAATAGAAATAATATAAAAATAATAATTAGGATTAGGGAGGTTTTCTTTACCGAAAAGCATGAATAAGGGTTCTCCACTATATAATAGGAAGGCTAATTTGCTGCCTCAGTAAGCAGATTGAGTCTGCTAAATAAACAATAGCAATATAAATCATGCAGAGTCCATTGTGTTAATATTAATACAATACAAGACAAAATGCAGTGATAAATAATAAGCTGTTTATCCAGATAAGATTAACTTGCAGATGGATGTCATGAAATATGAATATAATATAAATACAATTGCTTAATTGAAAAGACACCGGGGGGGGGGGGGGGGGGTGTCTTTTAACATATTTAGTGGTGCTTCATGTGTTCCTGCTATGTTAATTTAACTCTCTACTTTCAAATAATAATGCTGTGTGTGAATGACTGAACATACTGCATGAGTTAACTTTCATTTTGGAATGCTATCTCTCTAATGACCTTCACTTGTTAACAGGAGAGCTAAGAAGCAGAAACCTCACCTGTGAAAGCTTGTACTGTGCATTGCAGTTTGTATAATTGTAAGATTCATTGCACTGAATTTTTTTTTGCCATGATGTGAAAATCGCTGTCCATTCTAGCTCACTGGGATTATTGAGTTATGTGTGTGTGTCAAGCAGAGACAAGCTTGCTATGGATTCTGCATGTATGTGTGTGTAAGGAAGGAAGCATATTTAAAAGAGAAAAAAATAGAAAGAATGACACAGAAAAGAACCCTTAATGATATCATACAGTTAAAATATAGGAAAGCTTTTGATATAGAAAAGATTACAACATGGATTAATAAGAAGCTAGGACCCTCAGTGTGGCCAAATGAGGCGACTTTTGATGCTGATAATATTACAAAAGTTTTGAAAAAACTTATCTCTTTATAACCAAGAGGGGAAAAGTTCTGAAACCAAAGTGAAAACAACTAAAATGCTATTAACTATGGTATTTTTCTTGATGAGAGTAAACAAGGGAAACATCAAAGTCAATTGAGGTCATTGCAGAATGAATTGCAAAAGCTATCCATTAAGAAAGATTATGTTGAATCCATTCCTACTGCTCCAGAACTTGTTTCCTCCTCCCCTGCCCCTGCCTTTAGATCCATTGACAGACTCTTATTGCCCCTTAGTGGACACTCTGATTACAATACTTACGAGTCTGGTTACATTAGCACCTTTGAGATTAAAAACTCACCCTGTCCCCAAATGTCAGGATAGATGATTTATTATGAGGCAAGAGAGTCTTTGACAGCTACTGAAATTCATTCTATCCATAAAGGATTACCTAAACTTGTCATACATGAGGGGAAACAATTAGCAGATGAACTCTGAAAGGAAGTACCAATAGGAGATCTCACACTTGATGATGTGATCTGTATCTTAAGATCATATTTAACTGAGGAACAATTTGAAAAGTGGGCTCCAGTAGCAGATTTAGCAGGAAAATTGAGACAGATAGATAATTTACTTGCTGGTAAAGCTAGAAAAAACCAAATAATGGCATTGATTTATATGAAATTGAATTGGCTGTTATTTTACAAGTTATAGGGGCTCTTGCAACTTTTGTTACCCCTCTAAATCAAACTGGAATGTGATTAGAGCTACTATTCAGAGAAAAGATGAATCTGTTAGTGATTTTTGTGCATGATTTCCTGAAAAATGGAAATTTAATGCTGGTACAGATGTAGTCCCTATTGGCCCTTTATTTACCCACTGTATATGTGAACTCACACCTCGCATTAAGGCAAGTGTAGATCAAGCCTTGATTACTTTTACTCCTACTAATTGGGTGGACTTTGTAAGAATTGCTGTCCAAGGTGAAAGAACTGTCAACACCACAGATGTAGCAGACAAAGTGATAGCTCCTCCCCCAAATAATTATGAAAGGGGGCAAGATAACCAAGGCAGAGGTAGTGGAGTCATAACAATCGGAATGGCCATGGTCATTATTGTGGAAGCAGTATCACTGGAAAAATGAATGTAAAAGGAGACAACTGACAGAAATGTTAGGGGACCAGGATACTGGAACACTGTTCCCTGGCAACCACCAAATTGGCCACAACCAGGTCCACAGTCACAAATGTCTTTACAAGGAGCCAAACTCAATATCCCTTACCTCTAAAAAGTATACACTTCTGTGATTGTTTGTAAAAGAATTTAAATCGCAAAGTATTCTATATCAATCATAACAATCACTAAGAAATAATAATATATAAATTGATGAGGTCGCTGGTTTCATATCATTCAAACATCACCACCCGGTAATGATTATAGTTTTTTTAATCATCACTACCAACCTCCATCGAAAGTTTTAAAATACTTGAGCGTGTTTAACAACTAACATTTGTGAAAATTTTCTAATTCTTGAGTAAGCACTAAAAAATGTGCACATAATTAAGTCATGAATGATTTTTCAAAAACATATATCAAAAATGTGTCAATGCTGTAACACTCATTGCAAAATGTCTCATAGCTCAAAACAAAATATTCGACGTAGAACAAGCTTACTGCCCTCCCCACGATGCCACGTTTCAGACACGTTTCCTCAGGGGATGTTAATCTTCATTCCGTCGATCTACTTGAGCTCTTCCGATCAGCCTCTTCGGCTTTATTTCATTTATTCCAGGGACACCACATACAAGGTGCCAGACAGCAGACTCCTGCAGAGAGCCAATGAGGACAGCCTATTTATCTCTGGGCTTCTCTACCTACACAGCCCCAACATTTTAATAGTTATAGTTAACTAGATGGGTGGGGAGAGGGCATGCACTGGCATTTCTCTTGTTGGTGCTGTTTTTGTGTTATCTGGCTCTTTTACGTCTAATGGTTTAACTATAGAAGTCCATCTGGAAGATGATACCCTCAGCATGTTGATTGACACTGGACCACAGCAGTCTCTTCTCACACTAAGTGATCATCATAAGATAGGGGCTCCATTGTCAGATCAAACCCAACCTGTGAAGGGAGTGGGGAATAAAAGCACTGTTTGCTCTCTAACATTGACTGTTACAATTGGTCCCTCTCAGGTAGTTATTCCCTTTTTAGTCACCCCCTCCTTTCATATTTCACTTCTAGGCCTGGATGTTCTCCAAGCCCTGGAGTGTCAGATTGATTGCCATAAGGAACTATATCCCTGACTCCATCAAAGACTCTGCAGCTTGCTTCTCTTAGAGGCCAAAGCTGCATTGCTCCAGTATACCTTGAGCAGACTCAGGAACAAAGAGAGACCTTAATACAATCCCGGAGGCAAACAAACAAAATTGAGCAAATATATGAAGCACTTATGCCAACAAAAATGCCTGACTCTGGCCAAGTTTTGCCCTTAAAGGGGCTGCATCAGGGGCTATAAAATATCAAATGTACAATTCTTTATTAAAAAATGAACACTATAAATATTATAATTGCACAATCCATACATATATTACAGCACAGGATAGTAGATTATGGACAAAATGGTTAATAGCCAGCATAGGAAAAAAATGCTAAAACAGATAAATGCAGATTCTGGTTACATACCTCATAACTGGATGTCAAGTGTTGAAGAAGAAATACTACTTCCAACTGAAAGCTCTCAATACCTGGGAGCTTTTGATTCCAGTCATCCTAAGATTGTTATGGTTTAGATGGGGGGTGAGGAGGGAGGGGAAACACACATACACTTTCTCCTCTCTCACTCATATACACACCCTCATATACTGACAAACACTGAGACACACACACACATACACACAACACACTCTCACTCACACACATGCACTCAACACATGCATGCTCTCTTTTATACCCAAGGTTAACATGGTGGGTAGTAGGCCTTAGAATACACACAACAGTGGATTTCTAAGTAGTCTGCAAAAGCCATCATGCATCATGAATGACATGTTAACATATTTTAACTCAATTATTTCAAGCACTTACCAAAATTAAAAATGCAATATTAATCTGTATTAATTTATTTTATATTTATTAAAGTTTATAAATATACAAAAATAATATTATGAAAAAAAAAGCAAAGAATATCTATCAGGGCTAATCAATTATGTAATAAAACAAATATCAATGTATTCTTTTATGAATCCTTTATCCAGAAAAGCAGAGAACATCAAACTACAATAAAATAGCAATAGTCATAAGAATTAAAGATTTGCGATGGGTGCAAAGCAAAACTAGAACAGTTCATATTACAACCCAATATAAAAGTAATATACTCAAATTCTGGTATTACCTGTTTTGACAGTAAAACAAACTCCCTCCACTGCCAAACACTTTATAAAGTAACACAAACCCCTGTAAAAATAAGACACCTAGAATCTTGCCATAAAACGCAATAACAACACTAACTCTCAGGACTCAAACAGCAGCAACCTAATCTATGAAAAAGCAGCAATATAAATATTACATCAGGCCCTATAACACTAATACACCATATACTGGGGTAACAGAACAAGCTCGTTGAGATTTTGGGATCAGCAGGTTATACATTTTATAAATAAATAAAATAAATACAAATATAAAATAAATCCCTATAGAAAAACTACATGCTGCCAGAAATACTGCACCTCAATTACATATGCAGAACACAGACTGACCCTTACCTAATACAGAATAAGGGACTACAAATTAGAAACAGAAACATGCAGACAAAATTGAAATGGAAAGCCTGAGAAACCAGTCTCAAGAAAGAGCTAAATCCAAAAATCTAAGAAATGCACATTCCCAATTGTTAAAAACTCATAATAATTTTTTTTCACCTTTCTTGTCTGTTTTTTTTATATTTCTTTTCGGTTGGTCTCTGTCTCTTTTTTCAACTTTCCTCTTGTCTGTCTTTTCCTAATTCCTTTTTCAGGGTCTCTTCTCTTTCTGTTTCTTCTCTCTCCTTCTGTCTTCTTTCCTTCCTCGCATACACTCATAGGCTCTCATGCTCACATGCTCTCTCTCTCTTATACAAGATTTCACTCTCACAGGCTCCCTCACACCCTCACAGGCTCCCTCACACACACATACACACGAGTTCTCATTCTCATAGGCTCACATACACATGCACAGACTCTCACTCTTACATGCTTTCTTTCACAGGCTCTCACTCTCAAGGGCTTACAAACAGCCTCCTGCTCCCACTCACACCCACATACTTAGGATCCCCCTCCCACACCCACAGGCTTTTGTTCCCATTCATACATACACAAGCTTTTACTCCGACTCTGCCCCCGACACATACAGGCTCCCGCTCCCACACACACACACACACACACACACACACACGCTCGCACTCACTACCATCCAACCCCACCCACAGGCTTTCACTCTGACACAAATACATGCACACACATGTACACACATACACTCTCACTTCCACAGACACATACATTCACTTCCACAGACACATACATCTCTGGGTCTCCTATTTGGCCACTATGCAATATGATCCTTGGCAAACTAGGGCTCTATTTCAGCTGCCACTGAATAAGGTCTGTGGTAGCCCAGGACTCTTCTATGCTGCTGTGGGATGGGGTCTATGGCGGACTTGCTAAAGATGTCCTAATTGGGTGGGCCAGAGCCCAAAATGAGTGGGCCATAGCTCACCCAGCCCAGCTAGGCCCACCCGTGGCTAAACCTAACTCATGCGATTGGCTGGCCCAGCCCACTGAGGCATGCCTGAAACCCTGATAGGCTAATCCCATCCTCCCTGATGGGTACTTATGACCCAGACAGATCACTATTGGAGACAGAATGTTTGGCTCGATGCTCCTTGGTCTGACCTAACATGATACTTCTTTTTTTTCTTATGCACTCAGTAACCATGCTTCCCTGGGATGAAGGTGAAGATCATAAAATCCTGAAGGGATATCCAGCTGTTAACAGTTACAAGAGTTTATGGAATAGATTAAGCAGGACATTGCTGCAGAGTTTTTATCTAGTCTTGGATATGGGGGGGGGGGGGCAATTTTCAAACTGTCCACACTGTGACAAAGGTTGCGGGACTCTATGACAATTTTCAAAGATACATTACATATTTAATTTCACTTTAAAACTTGCTGTGGAGTCAAAGTAGGTATAGTGGGTATTGGGTAATATTTGCATGAAAAATAACACATATAGATTTGAAAATGCAATCTAAGCACGCTATTTTCCTCCCCAGCTTAAACATAAACTTGGAAATGTCTCCTCTCAATGTGGCTAAAAGTTGTGATGTTGTGGAATACCTCCTACACTTTTAACCATATTGAGGGAAGACAATATTCAGACAGTCAAATTATACATGTAATGCTTTGAATATTGTGCCCTCTATGGTGACAGATACTAATGACATTTTTTAAATTTGATGTTATTATCTCTTGTTTGCATTTCAAGTGAGCTAGACTCAAACCTTTTGCCATTTGGGATACTTTGCTCTATTGAAACCATAATGCAGAAAGGAGTTGTGGGTTTTTTATTTTTATTGTTTTGTTGTTTTTTTGCTAAAAACCTGAAATTAAAACACCCACCCCGGGAAACAGCTAGCTATTGTGTGTAAATCAAGTAGATTGCTTAGGTTAGTGGTATATAGTTACCTAACAGACAGGCCGATACAGTAAAGTCCGTGGGAGAGCGGGCGAATGCTGCACATTTTGTTTTCTGAATCGTGCGGGAATACCTAATAGGGCCATCAACATGCATTTGCATGTTGCGGGTGCTATTAGGTTCGGCGGGTTCGACACACGTTTTCGGCCCTTTACTGAATAAGGGGTAACACTAGCGCGTCAAAAACGCGCGTCCAATGGCGGGTTAACAGTGCGCTCCGTCGGAGCTCCGTCAGAGCGCACTGTACTGATTCGGCCCGTCAGGTCTTACAGTAAGAAGTCTTACTGTAGTCTTTGGATAGAGCATAACATTTTTGTTAACATGTCAGGCTTTGAACTACTCTGAGAGGAGCATGGCTACACTTTGGATTGACAATGAGCAATTCAGGGACCATCTCTAGTGAACATTAGAACAACATTAGGAAGTAACGTGGATGTTTGCCTATGCCAAGAGATTCTAAATACAAATGTATTTGTCTTGTTTGAAATAAAAAAAAAAAACCAATATGCATATAAGCATATTGGTCTACTCTAGATCTCATTTAACTTCAGGGTGCTCAAAGCAGATGGGAAACAGCAACTTCTAATCCTAGCTATAGATACAAAATTTTGGTTTCCATAATAGAAGTCATCATCCAGAAAAAGGCTTTTGTGTCATTGTGGACAATATGTTGAAATCCTCAGATCAGTGTGAGGTGACACTTAGAAAAAACAAATATATTGTTAATGATTATTTGGAAAGGAATGGAGAACAAACCTGAGAATATGGTAATTGAAGATGTCCACCTCTGGTCCTGAAGAGCCACAGACAGAATAGCTACAATAATTGCTCATGAGACAGATTTGCATGCACTGCCTCCATTGTATACAAATATATCTCATATATATTCATTATGGATATCCAGAAAACCATTCCTGTTTGTGGACCGGAGTTGGCCACTCCTGTCATAATGCCTCTGTATAGATCTATGGTGCAACCACACCTTGAGTATTGTGTTCAGTTCTTGTTGCCCCATCTAAAAAAAAATAGCAGAACTAGAGAAGGTTCAGAGAAGGGCAACAAAAATGATAAAGGAAATGGAATGGCTCCCTTATAAAGAGGAATCATCAATGGAGGCACCACAGCCACTCCAAGAAATTCTGATGGGGTGGAATTTGAACCCAGAGCGAGGAAGAGACTTTGTTAAAGGTCTGGGGGTGCTTGCTGTACATTAGGTGGTGGTTATAGGGCAGTCTAGGGTAACTCTGATAGGTGGGGGTGAGCATGACCCTAGAACCCTGACTCTAAGCCTAACTGGTGGGAGGCCAGATAAGAGGAGCTGGGGAGGTAAGACACTCCCCTGAATGGGATCCAGGGAAAGTGAAAATACTCAGAGCAACAGGTCTAAGCTGAGGGTGGTATGTGAGGCAGTTCCCCTATTTTCCCCCTTAAACCAGTGCAGGACCAGGTTAGGTCCCTGGTCCCCTTTAATTCCCCTGGTGAGAGAAAGCTCATTGGGTGGGGCCCAACTGGGGAGGAATAAGTGCTGGGACACAGGTGGGTTACTCACACCATGCCTGGGTCTCCAGGAGGAAGACAGCTCTTGCATAATAATGCTGTCCAAACACTGAGCTGTGATGAAGCTGTGTAAGTAATGAGGGAAACAGTACTGAACTGTGAGTAAAGAGAGAACACTGTCTGAAGGTGAAGGCAGTCTACTGATGTGTCCATTTTAAAACTGTGAATAAAGTTATAATGTTTTAAGAAAGGCTGGAGTCAGGTTGCGTTTATGTCTCCAGGCCTGGGGCAATCACTGCTCGGTCCCACAACCTCACCTCAGTCCCACATCAGAACACAGACAGAGCCTCACATGCAGAATAAAGAGATCATAGCATATAAATAGAAACATATAGACAAAAACTGAACTAGAGACGGCAGCAAGCTAGATTCTGAATGCAGTGCAATAATGGAAAAACAGAAACATTCAGCAACATACTAATTAAAAAATCCATATAAAGATTTTCCAAATACCAATAAAATATTTCAAAACAGACACATCAAATAAAACCCAATAATTAAAAATAAAGTTTAAAAAAAAATCGGAAGAGGGGTTGTAGCGCACAAACTTTCTCCTCTCTTGTGCAGACAGACAGACACATACATACGCACGTGCTCTGTTATGCATACATGCACACACATGTTCTCTCACATACACACTCTCACATTTATACACATATATACACATTTATACACATATATACACATGACCCAAGTTTAATCTCCTGTTCGATGTAATTGCACTGCTTTTGGTCATGCCTGTTTAAAGTTATAATGTAAACCGAATTGATATGTAACTTTGCTACATGAATTCCGGTATATAAAAATGTTAAATAAATAAATAAATATATATATACACATATATACATTTATCTCTCACTTTCATTCATTCCCCCACTTCAAAGTAGTAATTATAAAAGCAGCAAACCTATCCTTCAACCCCCGCAGCTGATTGAAAGATTTCTTCTTCAGGCCGTGAGGGACAACCCTGCATTGGCCTGCTACTCCTTCCAGCTTTACACACCATGCTGCTTCTCTTCTGGTTCCCATTGGTCATGTTGCTGCTTCCAGCAGGGCTGCACTGCTCCTCCTCCTGACCCCACCAGCCATGCTGCTAATTCTGGCCATGACACACTGATCCTCTTCCTCTGGCCTCCTCCGGCCATATTGCTGCTTCAGGCTGGGATGCACTAGTTCTCCTAAGGGCCCTTGGTGCTTTTGACAGCATGCAGCAGGCCAGCGGTGCTATGGCACTGTTCGGGTCATGGCACCTATGGCCAAGGCCATATTGGCCATAGGCACACAACAGCTCTGGCTGAGATAGGGCAGATCTACTCTCTGAGATGTGCCAGGCATTTCCTAGAAATCCAGATTCCTGCTGTTGGAGACAGGATGCTGGAATCAATGGACCTTTGGTCTGACCCAGCATAACACTGATCAGTTTTTTGAAGCACTGAGAAGCAACTTCCCCAATATCTCTCCTCACACACAACCAGCACCACTGTCTCCCAGCTATTGGCATGGGATGAGAAGAAAATGTCAAAATATCACTGCTGGGCTCTATAGATACATTATCCAAGGGTTCTTGTAGCCTTGCAGGCTCTGGATAGCTGATGGATGTGTTGTTTTCCTCCCTACATTTCTTGCCTTCTGACATATGCCACATCATGTATCAGTTGATAAAGGGTGAAGCTGAAAACATGTTTTGTTTAAAGACCATTATAGTCTAATGAAAATAAAAGGATTCTTCCATTCTCATTCTGTAGGATGTTAATTTCAAAAGGCATGTTTAAAAACCTTTTAAAAGAAATGAAAAGCTGAACTAATTTCCCAGGAGGGAGATTCCATTTGAGAGCATTTACAAAATCTTCCCTCAAGGTACCTATTGACTTTTAAAGAAACTTACATAAAGGGCTTCATTCAAATCTAAAAAAAAAAAAAAGAGTCCTTGTGCTGAGCATCCCAGTGGTGTCTGCACCAACGTTCCCAAAGAGGTTTGATCAGGCCTGGATTTCCCAATAGGCACAGTAGGCAAAAATCGGGGGTGGGGGCAGTAGGCCTGCATTAGGTTTGCTGTACCCCCACCTGTGCTGAATCTCACTCATCAGATAACAGCCTTCTGCTTCCTTCTGCAGCCTCCCCCAGTGCAGAGAACAGGAGGGGTGGCTGGAAGAGACGGGGCAAAGACAAACTCGTCTATTCCATGTTCCATCCCATCCTGGTCTCGACGGTGAACGGAAAGAGAAGGGTGAGACCACAGTAGGCAGCAGGGAGCAAAAAGAAGCCAGTCTGCTCCCTAATCCACCCCCCCCCCCATCCCCCCCCATCCCTCTCCTCTTGTTATTTAGGGACATAATGGGAAAAGGTTAGCTTGAAGCAGATAGAGCAAAAAAAAAAACAACAAACCTGTGCTGTATACCTTCTGCTCTATTCTCCCTTACTGGGGAGGGCAGGGAACGGGGCATCAACACCAACAGCGCCCAGGGATGTCAAAATCCTAATTCTGTCACTGGGTACGATTGCAGTGTGACTTAATTATGAAAGAATGAAAAGGGCTGAATAGGCCTCAGAGATAATGATGGTGAGAGTGGTATTTTCTGGCATGATTTTACTTGTCACCCTCTACACATGCCCTCAGCCTGTGTACTGTACCCCGTCTGAACAATGTATGCTCATTCAACAGGGAAAATAATCTTCCACGAAGCTGGTCAGAGGGTGTGAGAAGAGAGGTAGGACTGACTGAAAACACTTTCTTAAATTTGTTTTGAATCTGCTACAAGTTTGATAGAGTATTGTCTCATTCTAGTACCATTTATCAAATAGTATTATAAGTCAATGGACAATTACCCTATAGAAACCCCACAGGCAGGAAGGAAGGAACTGTGGCCGTGCCGCCGGCCCTTTGCCCCATCATGTGACAGAGGCTACCATTGCCAAAGGACCAGCACCATTTTCCAACATGGAGGCCGCCACTAGCCCACCAGGGTGAGTTTGATAATTCTGGGGAGGGGTTAGGAGGGTGGGCGATGGGAGGGCTGGCAGCTAGGGGGAGCTATTTTTGGGGATTGAGGCAGGCCATGTGAATGGGATTTTTTCCCCCAAATATTAGCTTTCTGGGGGAACTTAGCCACCTCCAGTTGAGCGGGGGGGGGGGGGGGGTGTAGGGGGGAAGGGGGCCTCTGGACACCCCCAGGTCTTACTTGTTGTTTTTTTTCTTTTTGTTGTATCCAATGCAAGGTGTATAAGACTGGGTGAACTAATTTCCCACTTGGCTTCCACTTAAACAACATATCATCCAATACAAAATATTAACCTGTAATGAATTTACTAAAACAAGATTATTCAGCATAAGGTGAATTTTAAAAGCCTAACACATGCCAAAACCAGGAGATATGTGAATATGTCGGGCCGGCGTTTGCCAAGTGGATTTTAAAAGCTACCAGAGATTACATGGGTATCTTCTGCTGCATACACAAATGAAAAGTTCCAAAAAAGGGGAAGGGCTTGGACAGGATCTTGGCGGGTCATGGGCGTTCCTGGATTTCGCATTGAAATCTGCGCGTAAATACTTTTGCACATAGGTGCATGCCAGGGTCCCCTGCTGTATAACTTTACTTCTGCTATGGATGATATGTAAGTCATAAAACAAAAAAAACTGAACAGATCGGCAGGGTTTTAAGGGTCAGGACTAACAGGGGGGAAGGAGGGCTACTAAATTAGGTGAGTTTGGAAGCCCTATCCCTTAACTGGGTGAACTGGGAAAACAGTAATGGCGTTGGCATGCATGTCATTTAAAATTCCCCTACTTATGCAGAAGCGGGATTTACACGCATAAGTGCACATCCACTTAAAATTGCATCACATGTGTGCGCAGTCAGGGCCGTAGGAACCACTAGGCGAGCTAGGCCTGTGCCTAGGGCGCCGAGACTTAGGGGACGCCGCGGCAGGCAGCAGAATTTTGAAAGGGCAAAAAGTGACCTTTCAAAATTCTGCCAGCCCCCGACTCGCCCTGCCTCCCCCCCCCCCCCCAGTGCCACCCTCCCGACACTCCCCCCCCCCCCCCCCTGGTGGTCCAGCGGAGGGCCCAGGAGCGATCTTCCACTTCCGGGGCCTCGGCTGCCACTAACCAAAATGGCGCCAGTGGCCTTCAGCCCCTACCATGTGACAGGGGCTACCGGTGCCATTGGTTGGCCCCTGTCACATGGTAGGGGCTAAAGGTCACCGGCGTCATTTTGGTTAGTGGCATCCGAGGCCCCGGGAGTGGCAGATCGCTCCCGGGCCCTCCGCTGGACCACCAGGGGGACGTCGGGCGGTGGCACTGGGGGAGGATACAGGGCGAGTCGGGGGCAGGCTGCCTGCCACGGCGCCCCCTAAGTCTCAGTGCCTGATCTCCGGCTGCGCCAATCTTCCTTTCTTCAGCCACGTGATCAGCTAGACCGGCTGCGCCGATCTTCTTTCTGTGTGTGTGTATGTGGTGTGCATATGAAAAAGGAATGGTGCTTCTGTGTGTGTGTATGTGAGAAAGGAATGGTGCTTCTGTATCTGTTTGTGGTATGTATGTGAGAAAGGAATCTGCCAGTTTAAAAAAAATGAAATGTGATAATACATACACCTCAACTTTTGTGCTGGTAGGTAGCGCAACTTTTGAAAAGTTGGATGAAAGGTGAATTTACTGAATTTTAAGCATCCCTCTTCTGGAAAATAAAATTTAACAAAGTGGGTAGAGACAAATACTACAGCAAAAAAAAAAAAATTAAAGTATTTAAAATGTTCATCTCAGCAAAATCACAAATATAAGATACCGATGCCAGGTGGGTTTGGTTTTCTTTTTGAAGCATAATTTAAGCATGAAGACTAGAATAGTTCCAATCTGAAATGGTTTTGCTTTTTTTTTTTTAAGCCTTTAGAAAATGTATATTTTTAAATGACTAAGACTGGAATCTTCCCATTTAAAAAGGAAGCTGACTAAGGATGTCTTTTAGTTCCATATCTACCACATGAATAATCATACGACTGGTAGTTTGAAGAAAGACACTTGCTTTATTGCCTGAAAGTGTAAAACAAGAGAAGCTGTATGGTGTGGTTGGCTGTCCCTTGGGAGGACAGAACCTGAAGGAAGAGTATCATTTCACCTTCTGATAGGAATGTGGTTTTCTTATTTAATGGTTGGAAGCATCACTTTCACTTTTAGTAAAAGTGAAAAATGCTGCAAGTCTGAAAGCAAGGTGCTTCTGTGAGAGTGTAATGTGTATGTGAGACAGGGATGGTGCTTCGTGTATGTGAGATAGGGAGGGTGCTTCTGTATGTGTGTGGTGTATATGTGAGACAGGGAGGGTGTTTGTGTGTGTCAATGTGTGTGTGCGAGAGAGATGGAGCATGTTTTTGGCTGGCTTGTGGCTGTGAGAGAGAGCATGTGTTTGATTGAGCCTGTTTGTAAGTGAGATAGAACATGTGTATGATTGAGAGCTTGTGTGTAAGTGAAATAGAGAGAGCATGTGTGTGATTGAAAGCCTTTGTGTAAGTAAGAGAGAGCAAGAGCATTGTGTGCTTGAGAGAGACTGGCCAGAGAATTGACGTGTGTATGTGTGAGAGAGACTGATCAGGGAGATGACTGGTATGTATGTGCTTGTGTGTGTGTGTGTGTGAGAGAGAGAGAGAGAGAGAGAGAGAGAGAGAGAGAGACTGGTTGGGGAGATGATTGGTGTGTGAGAGACAGAAACTGGTCCTGAGGATATGACTGGTGTGTGTGTGTGTGTGTGTGTGAGAGAGAAGAGATTGGTTGCGATCCCTAAGGAAGAGGACTGTGAGGACAGCTTCAGCAGCTACTGCTGCTTCTGGTGTGGCCTGCAAGGGAAAGGAGTAGGAAAACTGCTGGAGAGGGTAAGTAAAGGTGGCTTTTAAAGTTCATTTTTCTTGATTGACTACCATTTTAATTATTGGGTAGTATATGATGTGTCTGCTGTTTGAAATATTTTATTGGTGTTTGGTAAAGCTTTCAAAATTTGCACGAGTCTTTAATTATTGGATATTCTATTCATCAGCTGTTTTGAAATTATTTTATTTGTATGATTTTATAATTATGATTAATGATTTATATATCTTGATTTTATTGATTTGTTTCACGAGGAATGGTGAAATTTTTGTTTTTCCATTGTTACACTGTATAGAGTCTGGCGTGATGCATTTTACAGTTCAGTTTTTGTCTGCACATTTCTATTTATACTTTACGTGGCTTTATTCTGTATTTGGTGAGAGTTTGTGTTCTGCATGCAAAGACTGAGATGAAGCATTCTTTTAGCATGTGGTTTCTCTATAGGGATCTGTAGTAGCTTGGTCTGTTCTGTTTTCCTGATAGGAGGTGTATTGATATTTTAGATTCTGGTGTAATATTTGTGGTATTCTTTTTCATAGGTGGGGTTGTTAATCTTTGAGTGTTGGCAAATAGTACTGTGTTGATACGGGAGGACCATGCCAAATTATATCACAATAGGTATGATGCCATATGAATTCCAAGATGCAAAGTTGTCTTGTTGGCATCACAACAGTGCATGAAATTATTACAACAACTTGTATATTAATTTTATCTCAGAATGTCATTTTTCATGTAAAATATGTTATAAATGCATAATTTAAAATTGTGTATGGGGAGGAGGCGCCAGACTGCAAGGTTTGCCTAGGATGCCTAATACCCTTGCACCGGCCCTGTGCACAGTCAAGCTATTTTATAACATATATGCACATACACATATGTATCTTATAAAATGGCCACATCTCTGGGCATGGGCCGACGAATGCACATGTGCGCCCATGCGCTGGTTTTAAAAAATCATCTTTAAGGATCTTTTCATAGTTACACTTACATAAGCCTGCCAGGCAATTGAGATCTGATAATAAACATTTATTAGAAGTCCCTGCTGTAAAAATAGCGAGATTAGATATAACTAGAAATTCCGCTTTTTCCTTTGCTAGGCCTAAACTTTGGAACACTCTTCCCAAGTCACTAAGAATGGCCTCTGACAAAAAGAATTAAAAAAGAATCTTAAAACATATTTGTTTAAACACGCATTTAATATATAATTTCCCCCGGCTTATGAAATGAGATTATATTTAAGAAGTTTTTGTTTTTGATAGATTGTGCAGTGTTTTGAATTGTTAGATTTTATTTTTTTGATGTTTTATTGATTTGTAAGTTATTTATGTTTTTATTCAATTGTCTGTTACAATCTGAGTATTATTTTTCTAAACTGAGCTACTCTTGTAGATGGTAGAATATACAACTTTTAAATAAATAAATAAGAACATATTGGGAAATAGCATGCAGTATGTTACATACCCCATCCTTGCCCAGCCTGTGCACGGGCCTTCTCACCTCCATGGATCCACGGCAGGTCCCGGGTCGGCCTCCCTAGCGGCAGCTGCAAGCGCTTCCAGGCCTCAGTGTCCCATGGCGGCGGTCTCCAGGCCTTCCACTGCGCACCAGGCCTCACGCCGGAGCTCGGTGTCCTCGGCTGTGTTGGCCATGCCCCTATGCACGCACACGTGCGGACCGCCCAGCCTCTTGTAGGGCCAAGAGCGGGTCCTAGCACCACAGCGCGCCCTGATTGACTCCCCAATATAAGGAAGTCCCTGCTTGTACTTCCTTGCCTTGGCAATCAAGTTGGCATTTGTGCTAGATTGTCACTGCATTTGAATCTTGCTCCAGTTTGTTCCAAGTCTTGTTCCAGGATCCTTCTGTTCCAGCCTTGTTCCTGCCTAGTTCCTGCATCCTAGTTCTCCAGGGTCCTTCTGTTCCTGTTCGTCTGTTCGTCTCCCCAGGTAGTACCTCCAGACTATCTCACTTGTACTGACCTCGACTTGTTCCTTGACCTGCCTGCCTGCTGCCTGCCTTCTGACTCCAGTCTGTTCCTCGACCTGCCTGCCTGCTGACCTTGGCCTGCCTGTGACTTCGTCTGACCTCCAGAACCTGACCTCTGCTTTGCTGACTATTTCTCAGACTGATCCCTGGACTCTGACCTTTGCCCGCCTGACCATGTCTCTAGATTCTGGCTCTGTTCCTAGCCATGTCATCTCCTATGCTCTTCTGGTCCTCCTCATTCCATCTGAACTCCAGTCTTGAACCTGACCGCGCTCCCCTTCTGCCTGTGGGCACGCCGGACTTCCATCCTTCCAGGAGATCCTGCGAGGCCCACCTAAGTTCAAGTGGCCCGGGTCCCTATGGGCTCCTCCTAGGGGGACCTATGCCTTCCAGTGGTGAAGCTCATCCTAGCTTCTGTCTCCTACAGTGCTCCACCCCCCTGGGGGCAGTTACTTCCTGGTCCCTACCAGGGAGATGTTCTCCACTGCTCCAGGACAAGGGACCACCCCAGAGCGCAACACATTATATGCAAATAGTGTGCTCTACTTCTAAATAGTAAACATTATTTGCAATTAGCATGCACTATTTTCTGAATCCAAAAACAAAATTAAAAAAAAAAAGGAAATGACATTAAAAAAAAGTGAAAACATATCCAGATGAAATCATAGTCAAAAACTAAATGAAAATGTTTGCTCTGCATACCCCTTTGCATGCACTGTCTCCATTGTATGCAAATGTACCTCTTGCATATTGAAAACCAGACTTGCTTGTGGCTCTCAGGAATGACAATGCCTTCCCCTACCCTATGTAAACTTTGATTTATCAACCTCCTCTGGAAAATATGGAGCCGCCAGGGTTAAGTTTTACAGCTAGCTTTATTTGTTTTCTGTTTCTTGTTCTCCATATAAAGTTAACAAGCTGAAGAATACCTTGGTTATGAACCAAGACTAGAATGCCTCCAAGCATGAAGAAATACTAAAAATATCTGCGAGGCTTGGATACATTCATCTACTACAGAACAAGTCAATATGCTTCTAGTGTGAAGGAATTTGTCTTTTCTGAAGACAATAAACATTTTGTTTTACCAAAATAATTCTCATATTTATGAGAGTTATACTATCAGAGTCTATGGAAGCATATGATGAATGCACATAACTAGTCCTATTACTCAGCCATTATCAATTAAAAATGTTACTGAGCCACTTAACCTCTTTTTCCATTTATTCCCTCTCTCTTTTGTATGTTGATGTCATTTCATGAAGCTGTATGCACTGAGGTCTGTGCTTGTTGTTTTGCTTCTGTTATTCAGCTGAAATGTTTAGCTCATACTGTACAGTGGGGCTGTACAGTATGAGGCTTTTACTCCAGTTTTAGCATGGTGTTTCAGTGCTAACCTTAGGCATGTAAATGTGGTTATCCCACCCAGCAGCTAGATCAAGTTCCAGCAGGGAATGTTATCAAAACGTATTTCCCAAAAAATGAGGCTTATCATTTGTACTGATTCTGACAATTGGCAAACGTGCTTGAACAGACTGACTGGCATCTCCCACACCACTCTGCTTTGCTACTATGCCCTTCATGACACATCTTCAGGGTCCTTATGCCATTTGGCCTTGCTGCCATTGCTGGTGGACTTTACACCTTGGGGTTCTTTATTCTACTGTGTCTTCCTGCTGAACCACAAACCTTACACCTTGAAGTGTTCTTGCCATTCTGGGGGGGGCTGCTGTGCACCTCTCATGTTCTTTTGAAGTTTTGATCCCATTCTTTCTGATGCTTGGTCCCTTTATCAGTGCCTTGGGGTTTTTTTTCTGCCACCTTTTCTGCTTCGTTCCCCCTTCATGGTACCTTACCATGCTGATACCACTTTTGGTGCCAATTTGCCTCTCATAATGCCATTAAGGCCTCATTTCACTATTGCTGGTGCCCTCTTTTGGAGATGTGGGATATTCTTTCTCCTCTTGCTGCTTCTATGCTGCTCTCAAGGTTCCTTGGATGACATCTGCCAATTCTGGTACCCTTTTCGCCCTTTGCAGAGCCTTAGGCTACATTCATGCCACTTTTGCCACAGTTTATGTACTTTGGAATTTTTTTTCCCCTTCTGATCATTTTTTTTTCTCCACAAGTTTCATGAGAATTGATAAGGAATCCACAATTCTGGAGCCCCCAAATAGGCTGCAATACTTCCCCTGTTGATTTTAATGGAAAACAAATGAACTAATGAAACGAATATACTAATTTTTTTTTTTCATTTTGAAAATAATGAAATGAATTAGGGTCCCAGTGAAATGAATGAATGAAGCAAAACATTTTTTTTTCTTTTGCATATCCCTACAGGCTTGTCATCTTTGGGCCAGAGGTTTTCAAGAATGGCCTGGAAATCTCAGGCCTGATCATGACAGGTCCGCAATAAAAGAGTGTGACACCAATGAAAAATGAGAACAATTTGTCATACAAATATTACTTTATTTAATAAATTTAACAAAACAGCAACATGAGCACAGCGTCTATTTCTTCTGCTATCAGCATTCATCTTCCTGGCAATGTGCGGCGATCTGAGAAGAACAAATGTTACACTGAGAACACAGTCTCATCCACGCAACCCTTCCCATCCCTAAAAACTCTCTCAACCCCCTCATGTGTAAAAATGCACCTCCAAAATAGTTTGGTATGACCTTGTGATGGAGATAATTCCCCCTTGCCATACCATGTCTCTCTGCAGCAGGTGCGCAGATATTCAGCTCAGACCACAGATCTGGATCAACGTCTTGGTGAATGCCATGCCATAAGGTAATATTGTGCAGCATACAGCACACCACAATAATATTGGCAACTTTCTCCAGTGAATACTGTAGAGTGCCTCCAGAGTGGTCAAGGCAGTGGAAAGAAATGTTACATTTTATGACTGCTCTGGTGTTAGGGTGCACCTCATTATAGTGGATTTCTGCTGCCATAGATGGCGCAGACAGGGGCGTGAGCAGCCATGCACTGCAGACATAAAATAACCAGCATCTCCTGCAAAACACTGGAAGTATATTTTGCACTTCAAAGTGGATTACATTCAGGTACAGTAGGTATTTCCCCATCCCCAGAGGGCTTACAATCTAAGTTTGTACCTGATGCAATGGAGGGTAAAGTAACTTGCCCAAGGTCACAAGGAGCAACAGTGGGGACTTGAACGCTGGTCTCGTGGCTCAAAGCCCACTGCTCTAATCACTAGGCTAAGGCTACTCCTCCTCATTGCACATCATGTCATGCCATTCAATAACAAAAAAAGTGGCTGAGCCAAAAAGGAACGCATGGCTATTGACCTGTTGATACCCACTACAGAGAGCTTACATACATAGCAGGATAGTATGCATTTTTGGCACCATGAACTAGAAAATATGTACTATTCCACTTTCTGTACCTACCCAGAGAGCTTACATTTTAACTTTTTAGCTTACAATTTTATTACCCACCCAAGAGAACTTATATGTATAGCAGGATAGTATGCATTTTTGGCAGCATGCACCAGGCAGTGTATACTAGTCTGCTTTTGCCATTCACCCTAGAGAGCTTACATTTTGACTTTGTAGCTTATGCTTTGGTTTGACTTCTATTTCAAACTTACTCAGCAGCCAGCCTTCACTATATTTCCCATCTGCAAAATGTTATGCCAGTGAAAACTGCACAAAAATGGAGTCATGGCAGCATCTTGAAAACTTGGAGACAACACTGAGGATCTTTGTGTACACATTGCACATAACATGTACATTCAAAGAGAGGTATGACATTTCTCTCCCATGTGGAGGGTGAGAGTGACATAGGTGCAATTGAATACACCCATCACATTCAGCATGGCAGCTATATATATATATATATATATATATATATATATATATATATATATATATATAATGTACACTTCATCTCCTGCCACTCTGTAAGCTGCTGTGGGTACTTGATGTGCTCCCTGACCTATTTCATCATAGCCCTCTGTAACTGGCTGAGATGCCATGAAAAAGGCTCACCTGCAAAATATACCAAACCTTAAAAAAAAACATACATTATCCATATTTGCCATAGAGAACCACCTATACACAGCAGCACAGGAGCACAGAATAGACTAAAATGGCCCCTGGGTAGTATTTGTTTTCTCTGTGTGAGCAGGCAGTACTATCAAGACTATTAAGATGGAAAAAATGCATGAGCAATTGGTGGCACAGGAAGCAGAACTGAAGGTACTGCAATCACTACAGGAACAGTATATGGAAGAACCTCTCTTACCATAGTGATGTATATACCTAAGTATAAAAAGAATCCCAACTTTGCAGGGACACCCAGCAAGCCAGGTGACCTTTCAGTGGAAGACTGGGTTGAAAGGATGGAGGTAGCACTGAAGGTACTGAGAATTCCTGAAGAAGATCAGCTTGAGGAAGTGCGTGACCATATGGCAGGACAAGCAAGAGATGTAGTATGGTTTATACCGAGAGCGCAAATATGCACATTACATGACTTGTTCACCCACTACATAACAATCTATGGTGACAAGGTACCAGTAAATGTTAGACTACAAGATGAATCCCTGTGAGCTTTTGGACATGGGTTACCAGAGAAACTTATAAAAGCATTAAATAGAGAAGAAGACTGCCTAACAGACCTAGAGAGGATGTTAAAGGAATGTTTTGTGGTGCTCATACGAGATAATGGGTTAAGGTGTGAAATGAGACAAAGATTATTAGTCAACCCTACCATGACCTTCCCTGAATTATTACAGGCTGCAAAATTTTGGGATGAGAAGAACAAGCATGCAACCGGTTGAGAAGAAAGAAGTCCTCCTGTTAAAATTTTAACCAGGAACCAAAATTAAGATGTAATCAGGATGGCTAACATAGAAATCAGTTCTCAGCTTGAAGAAATATCACATCTGACAAAAATGATGGAAAAATTAGCCAAGCAACAAGAAAAGTTGGGACAACAGTTGAAGAACCTCAGCAGGTAACCCAGCCAACCAACAACCTCCTAATGCAAGCCACCCTTGCAGAATATTCAAGACAAGCTTGTATGGTATAAATGCCAAGAACCAGGACATATAGCCTATGAGTGTAGGAGTGAGAGGCAACTACCCCCAGTTCCTGTGCCAGCAGCAATTGCATCAAGGCAGTGTCCAGTTTTAGGGCCAGTAAAGAGCAAGAGTGAGAGGCAGTTGCATACTGTTGCAGTACCAGCTGCAATTACACCTGACCAGTACCCTGCTTTGTGTCCAGCAGAGCACACAATGCCAAAAACAAAAACAGAGTGAGCATCAACAGTGACCAAACATGCATCTACAGCAAAATTATTTGCCATAAAAGCCTCCTTGACAGATGCATCAGTGACAGATATAATTCCCTGTGGATGTGAGCCCAGGGGGAGAATACCCTACTAGAGATAAATGATTGCCTCAAGGAAACAGAAAGTCATAAAAACATTTATATCAAGGAAATGCAAAATGACTTAGAACCAGAAATAGCCACAAATGTAACAGAGGCTCAGATAGAAGTAGAGCAATCTGAAACATCGAATAAAACACAAAGTATCATGACCAGAAAAGAAGAAGTAGAACAATTGTTAGAAGTTGATATGGATCTGAGTGACCAAACTGGTGGTGAGAAGTAGACACTGAATGAGGAGGGAGGATTGCAAAAGATGGAAGAGAATCAGAATCCAGAGGAATTGCTGTAGCAGAACACCATATAACAATTAAAAGTGACAGGAACAATAGACCACTCTCGGAGGGCACCAAAAAGAAACATGAAGATCCGAAGGAGGATAACTTAGTTCAACAAGAAAATGAACATTTTCTGAATTTACAAGAGACCACAAAAACTACAGAAGACACTGACCAGATTTTGGAGAGAGCAAGAAGAAATTATTAAAAAGAAGATGCAAGCTTAACAGATATCTTTGTTATGAGGGACGTGCAAACAAGGAATGAGAAAGAAATTAATCATGAAACAAAATAAATTCCAGACAAATGATGACTCAATAGTCAAGAAGAAAAGAAAACAAAAGAACGTTCCCTTTTTCCTCAGAGAGAAATCTATAAAGACAAATTAGAGAGGTCATTTTTCAAATCGCGATGTGCCATTATCGCATGCATTAGGGCATTATCGCATGTGATAACGGCCTAACGCATGTGATAACAACCGCATTACAAAGTTAAGATTTAAATGAGGGAAAGGGGCAGGGTAAAAAATGTTCATGGCACTACCGCTGCTGGTGATAATGTTAAAGAGCAGCAGTGATTATATACTCAACAAACTGAACATATGGACTAGTCCCATCAGAAAGAAATGAAAAGGTTGCTATATCAGATGTTGATCTCCATATACCAAAACTTTAGCTGCTCCAGAAGAAATATTCTTTTAAAACTCAGAAGTTTTTTTAAGATCAAAGAAGAAAGAAACAAAAGAGATAACTCGTGTTCTGGAACCAGAAGGTGTAGTGCGCCTAAGAAGTCACAGACGTAGAACAAAATCCACAATGCAGGTCACATGGACAGCAATACCCCATACAGTAGTAAACATTCTAAGGCCAAAGGGTAACATCTATAAAACTCGAGCCATGAGAGGAAATAATACTAGTATTCACCCATGCCCTGACTTAGAGAAAAAGGGGAAGATAATGAAAGGAAGTCAAGATTAGGAAAATGAAAAGAAAGGGAAAATTCCAAATCATTTACAAAAAGAATTACCAGATATCCTGATCAAAAGGATGCAATAGAAGTTGCCTACTTCAAATCCCTATACTGATTGAGGAGAGCTAAGATGGTAGTTTGAAAATGCATGATTGTAAAGCTTTTCTAATGAATCATAGAATTAGGAAACTTAGGCCTGGATTTATCAAAATGCGATAAGTATCGCATGTGATAGCAAAAGGGGTGTGGTTTATGCAAATATTCATTTTATCACAAAATGCACTAGTTACCTATATGAAGAGCTAAGTTAGTGCAAATTGTGATAACATTATCAGACTTTGTGATAGGAGCCAAACCTGTTGGGGAGGGGGAGATAGAGAGAGAGAGAACCTGGTCATAATGTCATCTCCCTAGATAGGTATTTGTATGCCTATGGTAGGCCCACCTAGTAACTCAAGGTGAGGGTTAGGTATCAGTGTAGGGGGTTAGGGGCCCCTTTGACATTCAATGTTCGATGTACGAACCGAGGTCTCTTGTGAAAATTTGATGACCCTCGGAGTGAGGAAACTCACTCCAAGATGAGATTTGGGCAATGTTCTTTCAACCTAGTTTGATGGACTCTCATCCCTCACCTTAGCACATCTTTAAAAATGGCGCGGGCCATCCAGTGCTCCTACCATATGACAGGGGCCGGCCAATGGCACAGATACCCTGTCACATGGTAAGGGCAAGGGCCATCGGCGCCATTTTTATTAGTGGCAGCCGACGGCCCGAGAGCGGGAGATCGCTCCCGGGACTCCCACTGGACCACCAGGTACTTGTAAAACATCACGAAGCAAGGATATAGAGGGCCTTATTTTCTAAACGGATCGCACGTGATACCAAAATGGGGGCGGAGTTGGCCCCAGAAGAGGAGAAGCCGGGGCGTCACCGGGGCTGACTTCACAAAGACGCTGGGGACAACGAAAAGGTAAGGCCCTTTTTCCGTCCGAGTTCGCGCCCAATAGCTACACCTTCTATGGTGGCGCTATTGGGTGCAAAACCGGCGGCGATCACACAGCGACAGTGAGATCGCTGCCGTCTAGCGCAGGCCCGCCCCTCATTTCCGAAAGTATCGCAGGCCTGCAATATTTATTTATTTATTTATTTGACTTTGTATACCAACTTTCAAGTTAATATCAAGGCGATTAACAATATTAGAATTTGCAGTAGCAAAATTCACAAAAATCCATAACCCATAAAACACATATCTCACTAATGATTTACATAGTTAAATCAAATACAAAATAATGTCACATTAAATTTAAAAATACTTTAGAAAATGAGGCCCAGAGAAGGTAGGAAAGACAGAGACAGTTTAGAATTTGGGAGAGAGCTGAAGTGTCACGGAGAGGGAACGCTGCACTAGTACTCCTCTCCAAAAGTGTAAAAGGTGCTCAAAACATTGTAAAACTTGGCAGGAACAATAGTAAACACTCTGGAATGAGTGAGAGTGTGAACAAAAAGTATGGAGTTATATAAAAACCCACCAAAGATAAGGCTTAGCTAGTTAAATTTTATTGTAAAGAAAGCTGACTCATGCTTGACAGCTTTGATAACTAAAATAAGTGACTGGAAAAGAAAAATAATTTTTGATCAAATACTATTTAAGAGAGTGAGTGAGTGAAAGACACAAGACTCCCTGAGGCTTCCTAAGGAGGAGAAAGCACAAAGCTGAAGTTAATATTCTGAGTCAAGTGTACGTAAATTTGGAAATACTTCCCACTGGAAAGCCAAAAAAACCCAGAAAGGGAAACTTTCCTGGAACAGGGTTCAAAGACAGAAATTGCTAGCATTTCTTTTTCATAAGGGAGAACTAAATAGAGATTCCAAGTGAAAATTAAGAATCTCAAAACCAAGGGAAAATAATTGTAGTCTGGGAAAATATAACCATCACTTTTCTCAGATAGCAGATTTGTAAAAAAATAAAAATAAAACCAAGGAGATAACTTTCTAAAAGGAAAAAAAAAAAAAAGAAAGATATTGTAAAGGGGGTGAATAACAAAAACTTGTCAAGGGTTCCAGCTGGTGCACTCTAACTGCGTACTCAAGGAACAACTGCCAAGATCTAAAGTAAAGTTCAGTGTGTGTACATACCAGCTAAACATACAGGCCTGTTCATTAAAGACAACAGAGAACACAACAGGAAAGAAAGAACAGTGAAAGAAAAGTTAAAGGAATAGAAAGATAAAAAAACACAAGAGAGACAGACAATAGAAAAAGAGGTATACCAAGGAATACTCTAGTGAGACAAAAGTGGGACACAAAAAAATAAATTCCTAGAGTTACATTAATGAGGCAGATATACTGTAATTGAAACAAAAATTACTATTGAAAAAATTGATATTTATCTGACTGTATTGCTTGATAGAATCTTGAAACTCTAGAGTTCTTTGACTTGTGTTCCAGGAATACTAAGCTCTGAAATAGATAAAGGAAAAGTTGCATAATAAAAATTGTTATTTTTTGAGAGAATATCTGGTATTAGAAATAAATTTGGTTTTTGCAACTGACACCCATAGTTCCTTTCCCTTTCTTAATCCCTATTCTCCCTCCCTACCTCCAGGAGACTTCCAAGTGGTTTTCTGGCCCCCTTTTTATATACACCCGATAGGAGAAAGGGTTTCTGGCTGTGACCCCTGTTAGGATAATATACAAGATCTCCTATATTTCACTCTCAGCCAAGGACACCATAGTGGGAGGAAGTCCTACCTAAGAGGGTGGTTTACATAGCACTCCAGAAATTTGGTGCAGTGAGCATTCATCTTGGAGGGAGATACATTTACCCTTGGGCTGGATGCTGTCCTCCTACAGCATAATCATAACGGCACACTAACAACATGCTCCTACTTCTCAAAAAGGTTTTCCCCAGCAGAGAAGAATCACACCATAGGAGTCCGCGAGCTACTAGCAGTCAAATTGACCTTGGAAGAATGGCGGCACCTGCTGGAAGGAACCAAGCACCCAGTAGCCATCTATACGGATCATAAAAATCTTGAATATCTGGTATAGACACATAGATTAAATCTCATTGTTCTTTAACCTAGTCATTGTTCTTTAACCAATTTGACTTTGAGTTGTGGTATCGACCCGCAGAGAAGAACCACTGAGGATACCGAAGGAACTCTGGCAGCATCCCAGTATATCATCGACCCTGCTAAAATTGTGGTTATGGCCACATTCACAGTTCATCCAGGGAAGACTGTGATACTCTGGCACTTATGACATATATAATCATGTCTGATACCTTTCTGAAGTGACTTTTTTTTCCTGTGTATGAAGTTGTCCCTTTGCACGAAGACCAAGCTGTTTTTTGAAAGTCCAGGAAATGCAGTGGTTTGACTTTTTGTTTGATTCATGTTTGCTTAGAATTTTTATTTTATTTTATACTTTAAATGTGTATGCATGCTATCCAACCCATCCCAAACCTTGGAGGGCACAGAATAAAAGTTATTTTAAGTAAATAAATAAATAATAATCATGTCAACAATTCCACAGGGTCAACAGCCTTGTACATTGTCTTTGGGCACCATCCCTGTAAGCCTAGACCTGTCTCCATCCCTGACACTTGCCCAGCATCTAACCTGATGGGACAGGAACTTCAGGAACTATAGCAAAGGACCCACCTTCTCCTGCATCAAACAGTGAAACTTTCTAAGGAACAAGCTGATAAAAAAAGTCACCCAGACCACTACTCCACCCGGGAACTAGTCAGGCTTAGTACCAGGAACCTACGGCTCAAGATGTCATCCATGCAATTCGCACCACGATTTGTGGGCCCTTTCCCATCGATCGACAGTTTGGTCCTGTGATATACAAACTCAAATTACCAGCATCATTAAAGATTTACAAAGCGTTCCACATTTTCCTATTAAAATCTACAATCCTTTCCTGGCCTGGCAGACTGCCCCTCCAGACCTCTGAGGTTGCTATTGAAGAGGATACTCAGTGTGAGGTACAAGTAATTCCCCAGGAAGTCCAAGCCCAGAAGACTGGGAGGGGGTTTTGGGGAAGGATACTGTTATGATTTGTGGCACTCACCTAGTCTCATTGCGGCAGAAACGTTGCCAGATGCAGCCACCATGCAGCTGCAACCGGCCTCCCATAGGTGTGTGCACGTGCATGCATATTATGTGCACAATGGTGGGAAGTCCCCGAGTGGTGCCTCCTGATGATGTCAACCTCTTGATGAATATACACTCAGTCTCCACTCTCTGCAGTAGTTCCTTGCCTCAGCAACAGGTCTCCTGATGTGCCTTGCTCATCAGTTCATGTTGCCCTGTTCTTGTGTTCCTGCTTTGTTCTGTGTTCCAGTGTTCCATTCCTGTCTTTGTCTCCTGCCGTTTTCCCGAGTCTCTGCCTTACTTCATCCTCACTTTGCCCCGTCCTATTCCTGTCTTTGCCAATCCTCATTCTTGTATTGTTCTGTCTTGTCTTGTCTTCTTCTCCCTTGGCCTGACTTACTGGATTCTGACCTCAGCTCTGGAGTTTGCCCATTCTTGTCTGCTGCTGCCCTGACCTCTGACCTGCCTACTGATTCTCGTTGTTTGCTGCCAGTTCTGACCTCTGGCCTGTCTACTGGTGCTCATTGTCTTCTGCATGCCCTCACCTCCACCCAGCTTTTGGACTCTTGTTCTTGCTACAGCCCTAGGGACGCACCTAAGACCTGCTGGCCACCAGAACCCAAGGCCTCAACCTGCAGGGAAGGCGGCTGGTATAGGTAAGGATCCAGTCAGTCCTACCACAGGGCGCATCTGCCAGCTGATGGGGTGGGCCTAGTGGGTTCACCTGCCTGGCTGCACCAATCACCCCTCAGCACCAAGGTCCACCATCATCTGATCTTTTGCCAGCATTACACCTGGCTTATGCTGTTTTCCTAATAGGAGGTGTATTGGTGTTTCAGGGCCTGGTGTAATATTTGTAATGTTGCCTTTTCATAGGTAGGGTTGCTAATGTTTGAGTGCTGGCATTTAGTGCTGTCTTGGTAAGGGAGGTTTACTATATTGTAACTGGCTTTCTAAGGGCCAAACCCACTTATATACAGTTTACAATAGGCCTAATATCATATGTTGTCCAACTGTCTTTTTTGCAGTATTTTCTGGTTGGCGCCACAGCAGTGCATATAAAAATAATATACATGTTGTTGTAATATTTTTATCTTAGAAGATTATTAATGTTCTTTTTCAAGTAACATCTGTTATTATTAAATGCACAATTTTTAATTGTATGTAGAGAAGGCTGGGAAGGTAAGGGTGCAAGGTTGTAAAATTTGCCTAGTGAACTGACCTGGAGGGCGTGTGTTACACAAGACCCCCACCATTCTCAATTCTCCCACTTTTCCAGGGGGGGAAATGTTGGTGGAACAATGGGAGTCAATGGTAGGGTTCCTGAGAATGTGGCAGGGTTGCAAGCTTCCTAGAAATATTATCACTGACACTCTATCTACCACTCCTCTGAGAATTCTGACTCCTGCTTTTCCCTTCTACAGCATTTCAAATCACTGAAAAGGCCAGACTCCAAGGGGATCTCCTCCTTGACCCTCTCAATGATTTGACCTGAGCTGTATCTAGGGTGGGGAAGGGGGTGGGACACACAATTTCATCCCTCGCCTCAGACAGCAGATTGACTTAAGCCACCCCTGCCCGTACCTGCTCCTCCTCCGCTTTGTATTGCTATGCACACATTAGGCTGCACTGGGTGGTGGTACCTCCTTTGCCAGCAGGCTCATGGAGTCTGGCTTTTCATGCTAACGTGCTCATGTGAGCCTGCACTCTTTATGGGACGGCTGCAGTGTCACTTCATCTTCCAGCAGGTTCCCGGCCTTTGCTGTGTCATCAAGATTCTGTGCAGACAAAGGTAAAATCTGCACCAGTAAGACATTTTTACAAATTCTGCACTGTGCAGTTGCACAGAAATCCTCCATGAATATGAGGTGTGTTGGCAGAGCCGTGTGGTTGGGTTGGGGTGCAGGAGGGGGGAGATCTCAATGCCGGAATTGTAGGGAGAATTGTTAAGTCAAGACTGAGGTGCACCTTCAGAACTGTGTACGTGATCTCAGTCCTGGAAGATCAGGGGGTGCTGAAGGGCAGGACTGAGTTACATTGGCAGAGCTGTGTGTATATGTGCAGAGGGGTCTTTGTATTGGAATAGCAGACGGTACTAAAGGTCAGGACTGGGGTGCATTGACACAGCTATGTGCATGTGGGGAGGGGGACAATCTCAGTATGCTGAAATGGGGGAGGGGCTACAGTTGCTCACAGTGAGTCTTTGCCTTATGTCTTCTACAGCAAATCCTCACAAATTTTCAGTTTTAAAATTAATCAATTAGAAAGGCCCACTTATCATCAGGAGCAGCACTTGCTTCCTGCTCTGCCAGGTTTGATAAGTTTTTCTTTTTAGCTTGAGAACCCCCCTTTTCAATAAACACAGCTATTTCACTCTGTGTTTTCTTGAGCTGAATTGTTTGTTTATCTTGTGCAGAGAGAGCTGATGGGCACTGAAAGATGATATATATCAAGTGGGAGGAACTGTTCCCTGAAACCACTTTCTTGATTAACCCTGCTGCCTTCAGAGGGTGCCTTAAGCACTTTCACACCAAGCTGCCTTTGTTTCACAGTGATAAAAAATATCTTTAATTCCTTCCCAGCAAGAAGACAGATCAATTCCTTTATTTGAGAAGAGCAGGAGAAACATTATGTCAGAAGAATAAGAACAGATTTGGTGATTGAACAAAACACTTATCTCAAGAAAACTGGAAATCAGAGAATGTAGGAAGGATTTGTTTGGTTTTTGTCTACTCATCAGGCACACATAATCTTTCATTCTGGCTCCAGGACACCCATTAAGCAAGAAAAGTACAACTCACTGAGAACTCAGGTTCCTAAGGATCACAAACAAGACTAGATTTTGGACTACTTGTATGGAAAATATGCCTGCTGAACATTTGAGCTGAATAATCTGAAAATACAGAAGCATCTAGTGCCCTGCAGGACCAGGATTGCACACCTTCCCCTCAATCCCTTCCATGTAGACAATTAAAGGCATTGACAGGTACAAGTCAACACTGCAGATCTGTTCCAAGGCAGCACTTTCAGGGGGAAAAGAAAAAGATAGAGCTTCCTTAATCGTATTCACTGGGAGAAAGGAAGTTTTAGGGCAGGACAAGGTAAGAAAGGTAAGAAACGCCAATATACTGAATTCAAGACCAGTTTGCGGCCCTTGAGAACCAGAGTTGTCTACCCCTTGGGATATGATATCAGAAAACAGCATTAACCTTCTTGCAAATCAGTGTGGGTTCAGTCATAACAATCTGAATATAAAGGGCATAAACCAAAGTCAGAAGGGTTTGAGGACAAAGACTTGGGAACGTTTGTGTTCTAATCTTTGCTGTGTCACTACAGCTTTGGGTGACCCTGGGTTCTTTTTAAGTAATGATCCTTTATAATGAAATGCTGAAAATGTGCTGGAGTGAATGAGCCAACAAGACCACATCATTCCCTTCTCTTATTACAATGGCATTTCTGCACTAGAAGAGCAAAGTTTGACCCTTTTATCTGAAAATATCATCGAAGTGGACTGGATGTAACTTATGCATGAACCAGAAAGAACTCAGCTTTTCTGGACTGAATGCTTTTTCAGCTGATTTAGGGAATGGGAGGGAATGGGGAGAAGGTTCGGCATTTAGTCTAAAAACATACCAAATCTTATATACAATTATGAGACTTTCAGAAACCTGTATGCCATTAGGAAGGAAGAAATTATCACTGAACTCTAAGGAGCTCAGATCTGTGCTGGACAGCTCCCTGAGTTTTGCTGGACTGCTGATGATTTGCAGGAGGATCATATGCAATACATAGAATTGTGGGTGCAGAATACATTGGAGATGCCAGTAAAATGCAGCAGCTGGATGCAGAGGAGGAAAATACAAGACAATACATCAAAATATAGAATATTGGTGCTGATATGCCTGTTTTCAGTAGAGTGCACAGCCAGGTATGCAGGAGGGCATTTACAAGAAAAAAAAATGTCTTCCTACCACTTTTAAAAGCTTTTTGTCCATGCATGATGTCTGGTGACAATGCTTAAAATGCCGAAGGAAATGGTGTGATGGAGTGTTTGGAAGTGCAGGTGATTGGCGATGCCAGGTGTTGTTGCCATGGGAACTATTTGCTGCTGTAGGCCCCCTAGGAAAACCTCTGTGAAAGGTTAGGAAGCTGATCACAGTTTTTAAGTCTAATGACTGCTGCTAAAGGCCATTATTCCCCTTCCTCTGATAAATGGTTGCAGAAGAGCTACTGGCTTTGCTTTCTTTGTCAGCACTTTTGAGTTTCCATGCTTATGGAAAACAAATAATCCTTGAAGTAGATTTAGACCTGGGGTTGGCCCCAGTAACACAGTGCTCCTATCAGGGCCAGACTGAGATATGTTGGCATCCAGGGCTGGCTAGTACTTTGGTGAACCCTAAAAACGCTCCAAACTTGTCGACAAAAATTGAACCGGAAACTGCAACAAGTCCAACAGTATTATGTAGTGCAACAATGGAAAAACAGAAAAATCATCATTCTTCACAAAACATCAAGCAACATAATCAAGAGATATAAACAATTATTCATAATATTAAAATCATACTTATAAAATGAATATCAAAACAGCTGATGAACAGAATATGCAAAAATTAAAGAACTCACATAAATTTGTTCTAATATTTCCTAAACATAATAAAATATTCCAAAACAGCATGCAAAAATAAAAATTAATAAGGATTAATAGATCTCCCACCCTCCATACCTGGAATCTTTTGATTTCCAGTCACCCTGAGATAATTGTGGATTAAGGAGGAGCGACACAAACTTTATACTCGCTCTCTCTCACAATCACAGACACACACATATTCATTCTTTCATATACTCCCCCATATGCTATCTCACTCACTCTCCCTCTCTCCCTCACATATACACACTCCCTTTCCCTCATACACACACAATCCCTCTCTCCCCCTCACACACACTCGCTCTCCCTTACATACATGCACACATACACACACACACACACACACACTCCCTCACAATTATGCTTTCGCACACACACTCCCTATATTCTCTCCCTCACACACAAACTCACTCTCTCATGCACATGTAGGCTTTCACACAAATGCAGGCTCATTCACTCTCTCATACACAAGCAGGCTTTCACACACATACATGCAGGCTTGCTTTCTCTCTCGTACACATGAATACTCTCGCTCTCTCTCTTATACATACAGGCTCTCTCTCATATATGCACATAGGCTCTCTCACATACACACAGAGATGCAGGCTTGCTCTCTCTCATATTCAAATACAGGCTTTCACACAAATATGCAGGCCTCACTCTCTCTCATATACATAAGCAGGCACTCTCTCTCTTTCTCATACCAGTGAAGAAGCCACAACTGATTTTTTGGGTGGCCTCCAGATTAACATGGGTGGGCAGTATTAGTTGTACTCTTATCAATAAATAATGCCTTAAAATGCACCCGACAATGGATTTTTAAGTAGTCTGCAACAGCTATTATGCATCATGAGTGAACCTTAAAAAATGTTTAATTCACTTATTAACATATATTAATTTATTTTATATTTATTGCAGTTTATAAATACTCAAGTAGAATATCATGTAAAAAGCAAACAAAGAATATAGAACAGAAACATCAGATCCAATCACGTAATAAAACAAATATCCATGTATTCTTTCATGAATCCTCTCTCCAGAAAGGCAGAGATCATCATAACTATGATAAAACTTCAATAATCATAATAATCACAAGAATAGGTGCAGAGCCGAGTTAGGACAGTTCACATTACAACCAAACATGGAAAAATTAATAATATATATATATATATGGTATCGTCTCAACAAAACAAACTTCCTCCACTATCAACAAACCCTTGCAAATAAATAAATAAATAACAAGATACTGTGATGATTTAGGTGTGTGTGTAGTGGTCTCTGTGCAAAAAGGCAGCCTTTAAGCAAAAGGTAGCAACAGCTTGAAGCTGGGGTGAAGATGTTTACACTAGTAGGACTACAAATCCCAGGATTCCAATCTCCTAGTTAAAGAGAGGTGGTACAAGAAAAGGGGCTGAGTCAGAGGGAGATGCCCTTACCTCTTTAATAGGCCTCTAGTTCCCATAAAAGGGAACAGAACAAAATCAGAGCGCGCTGGAGGAGGTGGAGACAAGGGGCACCTGGCAAACAATGGAAGGCAGTGCTGAGGAGGATGACCCAGATGGCCATTCCCATTTCTAAGCTAAGTCTTTGTCTAGAAATACCAGGGAAATGGTGGCTATTCCAAAGAGGATTTGGGGACAACATGTCTTGAAAGCAACAAAAGCTTAAACTTTTGAAGTAATGTATTAGAAACTACTGCAGAAGGCTATGCCTGTTAGAGCGCAGCTCAAGAGAAATTCCAAGTGGGAGAGCTCTAAAAGAAATAAAAGGACAAAAACAGGGAGAGAAAAGGGGCTTATTCAGACCCCAGGTGCCACACTAATCAAGCAGGTGGCCAATTTCAAGGAGAAGAGTTTTTGCTGCACTTTAAGGTTATTGGTTTTTTAGAAAGAGAGACAAGCCCAACATTAGAGGCAGCAGAAAGGCTGAGCTGTATACACCCAGGCATATTAAGCTGACGTTACCTTAACCATTGCTGGGGCAGCTTACATGTGTGTTGATTGGTTAATTTGTGTTCTGAAACCCTAATGCTGGAAATGCTGAAGCTGTGTGGTGAAAGTTTAGCACTTCTGAGCTGTGCTTGATAAAGTCCGTTCCTGTATGCTTTTAGGGAAACTCTGGAGTTTGGAAACCCTGAACATTTGAGTTTGAAAGGTATTCCAGTTAATTGCCTGAAACATGTACTGCAAACTACTCCAGGCTACAAGGGTTATTTATCTTAGTCAATCACTTGGAAACTCTGGCATGGAATCCTTTTAATTTGTGCAAACCAGCCCATGAGTAATAGGACTATAGGCAATACTTTTCTGCTGGTGTTTGTGTCTGCTTGAAAGCTTAAAGTTTGAGCTCTTTTAAGCCTTGCTAAATACCTGCTCCAAACTATTGCTGCTATGCTTAGCTGTTACTGAATAAACAGAATTTTGGAAATGAATTGTGGCTTGGTTTGGAGTCATTACTAAGGACTAGAATGGCACAAAACGTTTAGGGAGATAAAGGTAGAACATTGCTAGAAGTGTCATGAGGAGATTAAAGTCCATGTCCAGGTTTTGTTTGGAGTTAAAAGGGGAGATTCCCCATGGTTGCCAAAGACATAGTGGAGCAGAAAATATGAGAATCCAGGCTTCTGCATAGAAACAGGCTTACTGATTGACCCTGATATTAAACTTATCACACCCAAGATTTGCTACAAGCTAGGGATAAGGACTCTCCTTTGCCTTAGGGTAAGAAGTGTAAGATTCATGTGCAGAGGAGATTCTGGGAATAGAAAACACACTCATGTGTAAAGACTGCTTTATCTCCTTAAAATCCTAAAATTCCAGAACTTGAAATTGCCCATTAACTCTATAAATCAGCCCCACAAATGCCCTGAGACTGCTTGCCACGCCACAGATGCCTAGATCCTTGCCATACCATACAATCACAGCAATACTTCTCAGGACTCAATCAGAAACCTTATCTATGAAAAGGCAGCAATACAAATATTACACCAAGCCCTGGAACAATAATATACTACCTATTGGCCAACAGAGAAACTACACCTCAGTCACACACAGGCAGATCACAGACTAAACATTACCTAATACAGAAATAAGGGACTACAAATTAGAAACAGAAATGTGTAGACAAAACCCAAATAGAATGCTTAAGAAACCAGACTGAACAGTGGAACTTTAAAGAAAGAGCAAAACAGAAAAAATATTGTTGTGTTTCCTGGGCGCAGCAGGCCCGCGGCCGGCTACACTGAACCCCGACGCCCAGGCCTTGGACCTGGCTTGTCTTCTTTGGCAGCGGTAGGCAGCCACCTATGTGCTCGCACTCCTTGTGTGCTCTCAGGCCCCTCTGGCATTGCTGCGGTCTCCTCTCCAGTCCCAGCCGGGTCTCCCCACGTGTGTCACGGGGAGACGCCTCCACCTCTTAGTCTTTGGCCTGAACGCCTTATGAGCGAGCATGCCTTCCTTGGCTTTAAAGGGACCGCGGTGGGAAAGCCTCCTGCTGCCCTGGATGATGATGTCATTCAGCCTCCATGGGTGGCACCAACACCATCTCGGGCCAAGGGTCCACCTCCGCAACAAATATAAGAAATTCACATTTTCAAAGATGGCATATCACAATTACTAAAAACTCAAAATATATATATATTTTCTACCTTTGTTGTCTAATCTTATTTTTACTTCAGTTGATCCTGATCTCTTTTTCCACTTTCCCCTTGTTGGTCTTTTCCTAATTCCTTTATCAGGGTCTCTCTTTCTGTTTCTTCACTCTCCTCCCATCTTCTTAAATGCCTCCCTACACATACATAAACACATACTACCTCTCTCTCACCAGCTGTTTCATACAAACACACATACACACACACACAAGCTCTCACTCACACATGATCTCTCTCACACACATGCAAGCTCTCACTCAAATGTGCTCTCAAACACAAAGCTCTCACATGCTCTCCCACACACACAAGCTCTCACTCACATGCTCTCTCACAAACACACACATGATCTCCCACACACACAAAAGCTTTCATGTTCTCCTAAACACACATACACATATAAGCTCTCGCTCTCACATGCTCTCCTATACACATACACAAGCACTCACATGCTTTCCCATATATATATATACACACACACAGACACAAAATCTCACTTTCACATGCTCTGCCATACATACACAAGCTCTCATTCTCACATGCTTTCTCACACATATATGCTTTCCCACACATATAAGCTTGTACTCTCACATTCTCCCGTACACACACACAAGCTCTCACTCACATGCTCTTCTATACACATACAAGTTCTCACTTGCTCTCCCACATACACACACAAGCTCTCACTCTCACAAGCTCTCCCATACACACATACTCAAGCTCTCATTCTCACAAGCACTCCCATACACAGACAAGTTCTCACTTTCACATGCTCTTCCACATTCAAGATCTTAATGCTTTCCTACACATACATACAAGCTCTCATATGCTCTCCCCCACACATTCATACACATAGGTTCTTACATGCTCTCCCATAAACACACATTTGCTTTCAGATGCTTTCCCATACATACACACAAGATCTCACATGCTCTCCCACACACACATATACACACAAGCTCTTACATGCTCTTCCACACATACACATATACATGTCTCACATGCTCTGCCACACACCCTCCCTCTTTCTCACTCACACCTCCTGGCTTCTCCAGATGATCTTTGATTTTCTTCACTTCAGCTGCATGGCAGACCAAGGCCTTCTGGGGTCTTCAGCTGCTGGTGGGATGTGCTCCGCTAATGGCACTGTGGCTTCCTACCATCTTCAGCTGCTGGTGGGTTAGATTGACTGGCGGCCTTGCGGCCTCCTGAAATCTTCAACTGCCAGTGGTTTGAGCTCTGCTGGTTGCCCTGAGACCTCCTGCCATCTTCATCCATTGGCAGGTTGGGCTCCACCAGTGGCTCTGCAGCCTCCTGCCATCTTCAGCCAGAGGTAGTTTGGGCTCCGCCGGCAGCCTTGTGGTCTCCTACAATCTTCAACCAACGGTGGTTTGGGTTCTGCTGGGCAGTCCCACAGCCCACTCCCTCTTTCACCACCAGATTTGGAGGGAGGCAACCAGCACCCTATTGGTTGGCACCCCAGGTGATTGCCTGGTTGGCCCGCCCCTTAAACCTGCCCTGGTTCCTATACTCTGCAGCTGTGGCACCAGAAGATTTCAGGGCAAGCTCACATGCTGATGCATTCTGGTCCTTATCCTCTTGCAAGGTTCTGTATAATCTAAGGGCCTGATTTCCTAAGGCTTTTCTCTCATTCTGTGTCTATGGGGAAAATGCTTCATAAATCAGGCCCCAAGTTTGAGGATGGAAGGAGGAGGGCATGAGGTGGAGAATGTGAACTGCTGAAGGTCATACAGTGAATGATGGATGTATGTCTCAAGCTACATAATATTTGCTAGAACAGTTCTTTCCGGTATGAAACAAATGCTTTACCTGATCAGATTTCTGCCCTCCTCAACTAAGGTAAAGGCCAGTTTTCTGGCTAAGGGGTGATGAGTGACACAAACATACAACACAGCTGTTCAGAATGATAGGCAGAAAATGTCATCACTCAAAGACAGACAGGAAGACCATGCTTTTTTTATATCCATCCAGGCAGTAACCTGCGTGAGAGAAAGAGAAAGGCTGAGAGAGAAAAGAGTGGAGTAAGCGAGGCAGAGAGTGTGGGAGAAAAAGAAAGGAAGGGAGAGAGAGAGAGAGAAAGCAACTGAATATGAGATACTTTGTTTTAATCTTACACTTTCTAATGCCACATAGAAGAAATCCTGATTACTAGAGCAGAAATACAGAAAGATAATCTGAATTAGTATCTACCTGCACTTTTCAGCCAGTAGAACATATTCCTCTTAAAGTGTAAGTACTGGAAATCTTAGAATACCAGTACCCATGAAAAATCCAGGACCAAATGAATGCAAACAGAACAGAATATCATTAGATGGGTTCCTGAGGACATCCAGGTGGAAAGGAACAAGGCAAGAGGCCATAGGCAATGACTGTCCTTGAGCTGGATGGGAAAGAGTGGAGAGACAGGCTGTCCACAATGGGTCCCTAAGGAGATCTAGATGTACATGATGCTCCCTGAGGACAGCCTGGTGGAAAAGCATAAGGAGAAAAGCTGTTCATGATAGCTGTCTGATGGGAGCCAAAGGAAACAGAGTGTGGACAAGGATTCCCTGAGAAGAACAGAACTGCAGATGAGGAGAGAGAGGTTATGTTTGCTGACTCTGCAATGACAGATAGGAGATGCTCTGCATTCAAAAGGCTAAAAAAATTAAAGAAAGCTTTTGGAGAAATAATATGTAAGAAAGACGTGCTGTGTGTAGTATCTGAGCTCATTCCTGAGCACTACAAGACTCTTAAAATGAGAAATTGTATGATTTCAGATATCATACAATAGGGAAGAGAGTTACACTGAAGAGCAAATGGAAAGTCAAGTACATTTTTGCAAAAAAAAAAAAAAATAATAATAATAATCTTGTGAGTTCTGCCCCATTGTATCACAAAGAGAGATGGTAGGCACTAACTTGGGAGATTTTATCTACTGAAGAGATTTATGGAATTAATAACTGGATCTTTGCATTCCATTTCTGTGAAACAACTGATTTCTTTTCTCAGAGTAGACACCCACCAGTGAGCAGGATTCTCAGGAATTATTATACAGTGGGGGAAACGTTCCTTCCCACCAGCATCTCCCTCATTATAGAGCTGCTTCACAGTGTGATATTTGCCTCTAAGGGGAACTGTTTCATTGTATGAGGAGGAGAGGAGCACAGCAGCATAGTTGCCTTTTCCTGTTAAACTGACTGCATCCAGGGGGTGAGGTTTGGCTTGATGTTTTGGGGGATTAGGTAGGTAAGGTTGTGCCCCAACCCTTACCTACCTCAGGAGCAAGAAAAAACTAAGACCTCACTAGGAAGGATTTTTTTTTTTTTAATTTTAGCTATGGCAGAAATGGACTTGAGCTACAAAGTTTTTCCTCTTTCTTGATTTGCCGCTTACAATCATCAAAAGGTGGCTAATTCAGAGAAGGGTGGATTAAGAGTTTCCATTTAGCCAGCCAAATTTCCTTATGTTTTGAGCACCAGAATGTCTTGGCCCTTGCTCCCTAAAACTTCCTTAATTGTTCATGCAGTTTAAAGGTGGACTTTATGTTAAAGAGTAGCAGAGCATAAAGAATATATTGGTGGATAGAGCAGTGGACTGACAACCAAGGAAGCCAGACTTCTTCTACTGATGTTCATTGTGACCTTGGGCAAGTTACTTCATCCTCTAGTGCCTCAGATACCAGTTTAGATTGTAAGACCTCTGGGGCAGAGACCTACTTACCACAACTGAAATGTTATTTGCCTTGAGCATGGATTTGGGAAGGTGAATAGTTAAATACACATTTAATTTAGTTTTGGAATCTTTGGTGGGAAAGGTTAAAGCTGAAAGAGGATGGGGAGATGGAAGGTTTGGGTGGTGATTATATATGAGTTGCCATGAAAATGAGGTGTTTCGCCACCAAAGAAAGTCTTAAAAGCTCATATTCAGTGCCACTTAGCCAATTAAGTTCCAACTTAGCTGGCTAAGTGGCACTGTCTGAAAACCTGGCTGCAATGGTGAGCTGCCAATTAGACACCTAAATATTTATCCAGCTAAACAGTTAGCCGGATAAGTGAAGGACAGTCCAGGGTGTTCTGGAGAGGAGCCACTTATCTGGCTAACTTACAGGGTCATTCATCAAATCGCATTAGGGCCCTAATATGCAATAAAGAGGGACTAACGCCCAATAAGCATGCGATCTTTATCCCGTCGCATGTTAGCATGCAAATATGCTGAGTAAGCAAAAACCAGAAAATTATGCAAATGAGGAACTCCTATCACATTTTCATGGTAAAATAATGCATAATAACGTGGGATTTAACGTGAGAAATAACAACTCCTTTTTTTTTGTGGTAGAGAGAAAAACAAGTTTTTAGTGCACCATAGCAGCCACTATCATGGATCACAGCTATTATTCCATGCAATAAGAAAGGCCTTCTCTCAGACTCACCTACACAGCCCTGATAGCCCAATAAAAACAGTTTTTGTTACCTGCCCTGTCTTCCTAAAGCTACAATGTTAGGGAAAGTGTACTAATAGTGAGATACTGGTTGCTTTGGACTGCTCAACAACAACAACAACAACAACAACAACAACAACTATAAGAACAAACAAGGCAGGTTCAAATGTCTCCTAGGGAATACCTGTTCCTGAGCCAGAGTTGCAAGCCTGACTGGTGAAGCACCCTGGCCTACAGCCAGGCTTTCCAAGTAAGAGGAGAGGGCACACAGGGGTTACATTTTTCATCCACGAACCACATTTCTAGGCATGCCAGAGGAACATGTGGTTACCTCAGCTCTCAAGCTATCATGGATTAGTATCAGAAACTCAGAGGGGATCTGGATCCAGTCATGGAAAGGTCCCATGCTATATCAGGCCCCACCAAACTATTGTGCACCCTGTATTTTGTGGCATCTGGCTCCTTCCAAACAACAGTTGGAGTCTTCAGGGGAATGCCCCAAACCGCTTTTTCCCGCTGTCTGGACCAGGTCATAACAGCTGTACGCAACTGCATTAATCATGACATAAAAGTCCGTCATGAAAGGCAGAACTTGCTAGACTTGAAGAGAGGGTTTTATGCCATTGCCAACTTTCCTAATGTTTTGGGATCTTTTGACTGCATTCACGTAGCCATCATCCCACCCTGTGCAAGGGAGGAGATCTATTGCAACGGAAAGCTCTTCTATGCCATCAATGTGCAAGTGGTCTGACGCTCAACTGTGCTTCCCCGACATGGTCGCCAAATACCCAGGAGCTGCATCGGTTACGTGACTAGTGGCTTGCGCAGTTAAGTCTACAAGCCATAGTGCCAGGGCCCAGCTTTCTCTCTCCTTGCCATCCACTTGCCATAAAGGCATGGGGGTAATCAACACGGAGCATCAATTAGTACCCTAAAAAAAAAAAAGAAACTTGCTGGGCAGACTGAATAGACTACTTGAGTCTTTTTCTGCTGACATTTACTATGTTATGGTGTGTGATCAAGCACTACTGACTTTCTACTTGTTAACTTTAAGTAAGTGGCTGTTCAATTCCTCCCTCTTAGAGCTGTTGAAATGTCACTTGTCAACCAAAACCTTTTTGTGTCCACAGTGCAGGGACTCCCAGGTCAGGTGTGCCCTGTTAGTGCTCTGTCAGCCAGGAAGTCAGCCACAGTTTGTCTTGACCATCACGGGGGTACACGAGTTCTATTGAAGCTGGGGGCTGTGCATTTTGTTCCAGTCCTAGTCACTGTGTCATGTCAGACAAATGTGTACCTCTGGAAGACATACTGCAGAACAGCACAATCATCCCATGGGGTTGATGTCTCTCTGCAATGACAAGTGTGTCAGCTGAAATGTACAGTTTCAGTGTTAGAGGATTGCTAGAAATGGGTAACAATACCTTGGTTGTGAGTGACATGGACACGTTATGTATGAACCCCACATGCAGTTTTCCCTTCAGGAAGATCTGACACAGCATAAGCAAGTGCTATAGCATACATATAGTGTCACAGCAAAAGGCGGTATGGACTTAGGCTTTGGATATAGTCTTTTAAGTCTCATGTCAAGCTAGAGCTTAGCTTCTAGAGTGTAATAGCATGTTGGGGGTTGGCAGCGATATCAGAAAGTCACAGTGGTGTGAGTGATGCAGCTGTTCTTTCTTTGCTGCAGAAGATTCAGAATACGGTTGCAGGATCTGGCTTCTCATGCCTGTCATTATTCACAACATACCGGCGGAAACGAGGTACAACTAGGCCTTATGTTCTAACCGGTGTGTCATAGAACGTACCTCCAGAGTTCTTAAAAGTAGATTTTGCTGTTTGGACAAGATGGGGGGAGCTTTAATATATGCCCCACCCAGAGTCACTGAGATCATGCTGCTCTGCTGTGTATTCCATAATCTGGAATACACATTCCAGATCTACCCGAGGATCCCCTGTGTGCCCCCGTAGAAGCTAGCGAGACCACAAGGACTGGCAGCCAGCTTCGGAAAAGCATCATACAATGCTACTTTGCCTGTTAGTCCTCATCTACTCCTTCCCCTTCCATGGAAGAGAGCCCAGCAGTGTGGTTCGAACCAGTCTCATCCCTATCTTTCCTTTCCTTTCCTCACAGATCCTCTATTTGGGTCAGTGTATAATAGAAACCACTAAGGCCTAGTTAGGCAACATCGTGATAATGGAGCAATAGATGCAATAGACAGTAGTAGACAAAGTAGACACTAAATAAATCTAAAAACAAAGAAATGTGGCTGGCCTAATATATTCATAGTGACAGTCTGTTCCAAAGGGTCACACTCACCATAGCATTCATTCAGGACTGCCAACACAGTGTTCTTGCTTGCCTCGGCTATGCCTTTGACCCTGTCCTAGCCCTCACATGTGGGTGAGAAAGTGACATAGGTATGATGAAATGCCATCAGGGCCTAGGACATGGAATCATATGCTCTAAAAGTCATAGAAATCTCAAATAGCTTAGCTACTTCAAGGCACAGCTTGAAGCTACAAGTTGACAGTTACAATCATCAATCACAGACTCGACATGTTATAGCCAGATTCCCTAGCTGACATCTGTGCCCATCTGAATATATCCACATGTATATCGGATGCATAGTGTGACATGGGCCTGCAAAGATGCAGCTGTCAGCTGTTTCTGAGGCAGTACTGACATTGGAGTTCTCACCTAGCAGACCTTGACTTACAGCCTTTTGGGAAGCACATGTCAAATAGTGTGGCAATCCCAAACTTCTCACAGGTCATTGCAAGCTAGCAGATCTCATAAGGGTTGCACACGACCATGTACAGCTGGGCCCTGCTACACTCAGATAAGCAAACAGGCAACTCACATGTATAGATGGTGAGGGCCTTGGCCCTTGAACTTTCATGTTGGTAATGTTAGCTGCTCGGGAAGGCTATACAAGGATGCTGGTCTGACTACCTGAAGGCTAGATGGAAATAGGATGGTGTCATGCCTTCACATGTTGTTGGAAGTCACCTCTGAAATGTGTAGGTCAGAGCTTATTTTGTAATGACACATGCTAGCAGAATGGCACATATGAAAGCTGAGTCACAACCTATCAGGTCTTTTCAGGTTTGAGACTTTTGCTTGTCCGAATGGCTACCATGACTTGTGGCCAACATAGAAGTGTTGCTGTCTTATGGTATGGGTGTCCTGTACTGTTTGAGCATTTTGGATTTAGTAGATACCAAGTCCAAGGCAGATGTGCTGATAGACTCTCAGTCATAAGCTCTGGGCCTAGCATTAAGGCTAGAGAAGGTATTGTCAGCTGATGACCTCATGAGTGATGTCTTCTGCACTTTCAGTTTTGTATTGTAGAAAGACCAGCATTTAGGGGCACCTCAGGCCTGGAAGGGCCCATGTCTGTAACAAAGACAAGTCAGTGAGTATACATGCTTCTGACAGATGCCTGTCAGGCTGCCAGATGTAGACAATCTTCTGTGAGGAGTAATTATTCTGACTACCTCATTATCAGGTAGAGATAAGCTGGCATAGACATAATTGATGTTAGATGATGAACAGGCCAGAAACAACAAAATTGGGTCTCAGTAGGTAACCAAAAGTGCTAGAAGTATTCCGTAAACAGCTATGTCCTAACTAGTGTGTGTGTCTTGATGAGTGATGTGCTGTGTTAGCCTCTGTCAAGATCTATGGCTGGAGGTGATGTTGGGCTCATTGTTATCTTCCTTACCACAACAATGCATAGACCAGGTCATGCACCCAATTAGCACACACTGTCTTTGGACACAAGTAAACCTGTGCTTCACTTTTTATGATGGATGCAAGTGTTATGCTAATGTGTAGGTGGGGAGAAAATGACCTCACGCTCTATTACCAAACATTCCACCTTGGCCTGACATTTATTATTCATTCAGTTAAGGGGGGTTGTGAAAATTGGCAGCATCAGAGCTCAGATATTCTGTGCCACTTTGATGAATGACTAGATATCTACCTGTTGTGTACACTCCCCCCCCCCCCCCCAAACACCTGAGGCTCTCCAACACAATACCTGGAGTGGGCCTTTTTGTGTTGGTTTTGAAGGGTGTGACTGATTGGAAGAGTTTCAGCTGCTGGGGAGGCTGTGGTGGTTGCTGGGAGATTTAGATGATGTAAACTGATTTTGGAGATGCAGGGATGGAAGAAAGGGTGAGGGCAAATGGCACCATCATGCCTGGCACCTTCAGGTTCACCTGATTAATAGGTTGGGGAAGGGGTCTGGGCCAGTGGATTGATGAGGCCTGGGGTCATTAAGGGTGGCAGGAGGCCTGCCAAGAACCCTATTTTATGAAGTCTTTTTTCTAGTCAGAGGCCTACTTTCCTACTTATCTGTAGAAGATATCCTGGTAACTAGACTGTGAGCCTGCCATACAAGACGGCATCACTTTAAGCTTACTCTGCCATATGTATATATTGGTAGGGTAGGCCTACAAAGAATCCATCTGCATACATTTTGGGTGCATTGATTAGGTGGCACTTTAATCCTGCTGATTATAGAGGACAGGTTCTGCAGCTAACTGGAGCTGCATCACTTGTCCTCTAGCCAACTTAATGCTTATGCACCACTATCAACTTGCAGCCTGCTAGATGACTGTCAGCTGCTGTGTGACCACTGCAGAGGAGTCATGGAAATGTGGAAGATAGAGATTTCCCACTGTCCAGAGCAGCATTAGCACTGGTTAATGCTGATCTCTGTGTGAGATCAGCATTAGCTAAGAGATATGTCTAGATCACCAACCCAAGGCAATGCAGGGGTGGGAGCCAGTCTGTTCAAGTCTGCCCACGCCCAAGCAATAGCAGGCCTCATTAGGGATGTGAATCGTTTTTTGACGATTTAAAATATCGTCCGATATATTTTAAATCATCAAAAATCGTTAGAGCCGCGATACAATAACAATTCCCCTGATTTATCGTCAAAAAATCGTAAATCGGGGGAAGGGGGAGGGGAAGGGGAAGGGGGAGGGCGGGAAAACCGGCACCCTAAAACCCACCCGACCCTTTAAAATAAATCCCCCACCCTCCCAAACCCCCCCAAAATGCCTTAAATTACCTGGGGTCCAGAGGAAGGGTCCCGGTGTGATCTTTTACTCTCGGACCTCCGGTGCTTGTAGAAATGGCGCCGGCGCTACCTTTGCCTTGTCATATGACAGGTCAAAGGTAGCGCTGGCGCCATTTTGTTTTTTGTCCCCCGAGGTCAGGAGCGTAGGAGATCGCTCCCGGACCCCCGCTGGACCCCCAGGGACTTTTGGCCAGCTTGGGGGGGGGCCTCCTGACCCCCACAAGACTTGCCAAAAGTCCAGCGGGGGTCCGGGATGACCTCCTGCAGTCGAATCGTGTTGTCTATGGCCGGCGCCATTTTGCGCAAAATGGCAGCGCAAAATGGCGCCGGCCGTACGGCAACATGATTCGACTGCAGGAGGTCGTTCCGGACCCCAGCTGGACTTTTGGCAAGTCTTGTGGGGGTCAGGAGGCCCCCCCAAGCTGGCCAAAAGTCCCTGGGGGTCCAGCGGGGGTCCGGGAGCGATCTCCTGCCGCGAATCGTTTTTCCGTACGGAAAAACGATCCCCCTCCAATCCCCGTGAAAGTCAGGCCATCATATTATATGTCCTGTAATAGTAGTAGGTGAAATGTTTCAGGCAAAAAAAAGATTGTCACTTGAAATTCACATCAACCATTTAGTGCAGTTTTAGTGTCTCTCTACAAGGGTGCTTTAGCTTTGAGTTTCTCATGTCTACAAGACCATACAAGACTTGTCCAACACTGTACATTACAGTGTTGGACAAGTCATATGAAGTAAAGAAAGAAGATAGCGAAAATCATGCATTTACATTCATTTTTCTTGCTTTTCAACATTATAAATCATTGTATTAGTATGATGACTGATCAATATTGCCCATCTGCAACACTGTAAATCACAGAACACTCAAGGTTAAAAGCTGATTGGTCATTTTTTTAGGGAAGTCATCTTGCCCTCAACAGATGGGCAGATGGAAGGGTTGAAACACTGATATACTGCTTTCAACCCTGGTTGAAAAGTGCTAAAGGGTGACGTTCCCTTTTATAGCAGTCTGCAGTTGCAATAAAAGGAGATTCTGCAGCCCTATTGCTCTGGATATATTTTCATATGTTTACACCATATGAAATCATATTTTCATTTGAAATATAGTATAAAGCTGCACTCCCAAAGACCAGACCCCCCAAAAGGAGAATGTCATCCTTAGCTGCTGATTTTATAGCCAATCTGAAGGACTAAAGAGCAATGCAGGTATGCCAAGCATAATATCATCTGCTATATTATTTGAGGGTCTGAGATTTGATAGTGCAATTTGTTTTCAAATGAAAATAGGATCTGTTTATTAAAGGACTATAAGATACTGTAGTTTGCCTTTAAGGGTTACATATCCCTAATATGAAATACTGTGGCATGTGATATTGTAAAAAATAATAATTTCACTAATTCTTTTGTATTTAATATAGAGGCAAAAAGGGACATTCTTACATATGTTATATTTCTGTAACCATGTAAGGACATTTTGGATGGATAAATGGGAAAAGATAAACAGAGTTTTGATTTCAAATTATTATTTAGAAATTGATTGTAATTATGGAAGATATTAATGCCTGCAATAGGAATAACTGGAGACTAGTTCCTTCCTAGAGATACGTACTTGTGGTATATATGATTTACAAATTTGAATTTTTTGCAGGTGTGATAATTGTATATCTTCGGTGCTGTAATTGTTGCAAGCTTGTTGTTGTATCATTACATAAAATATGTTATACGATGAAGTAGTGTCAGAATTAAATATACTAAATGCAAATTGTAGAACATTTTTTGGTGAGGGCCAACCCAGTGATTCAATGGGAGTGCTGCTTGCTGCTATAAGGAGGGACCCTGATTTGATTTCTGGTTGGGTTAGCTGAAGGTCCTATGAAGGCAGCATTAATTGCCCCTGGTGAAGTGAAGCAAAGGTGGAGTTATGGTCATTGAACGTGAACAAGGCAAACACTGGATGGCAAGATTTCGAGCCTATGATTACAGGATTCTGGAAGGACCAGACTCCGGACCATTGCTGCAATGATCAGACTAGGAACAGGAGGAAACAGGGGATTCCATTAAAATAGGGAGGGAGGTGTGAGGAAATTCCCAGGTAGCTGAAAACTAAGGCTCATGGCACCAGGATCCCTGTCTTGGTTCTGATTGTGCTGGAAGAAGAAAGGAGAAGCTTCTGGGTCAAAAATGTATTATGTATTCAATAAACATATATCTACTCAAGAAGTAAAGAGGCAACATCAGGCATTAAAATATTGCTAGAATCAATGTATTGTACTTAAGGTGTATTTTTTCTACTAAATGTCACAGTATGAAAATACCATGTTTGTCTTCCATGTCATAAACGTGAAATTTCCTGGTTAGACAGATATTTTTTTCTTGGCTCACCTCCTGTTCCAGAAAAATGACTTGAACTTTGGCTTTTTTTCCCCCCTCTTTTCATGAGATCATCAATTTTTTTGTTATGGGCAGGGAAATGTCAAAATGAGTTTTTCATGTCAGTTGCAAAGGCAGAAATCAGGACTTTAAAAGAAAAGTATCTGGTTATTGAACTAATCAAATCTAGCCTGGGGATTTTAGAGGCCAGACTCACATGAAACCTACCGATTGTCAGGCTGATACAGTAAAAATTGAGGGAGAGCGAGCAAGCGCATGCACAGGCCACTCTCTTGTGCGAGTGATTCAGAAAAACAATTATTCAAATTAGGGCCCGTGGTAAAAAGAGGCGCTAGGGACACTTTCCACAAGCCAGTTTTTAAATAGTTGAATGACGCTTTCCTCTACAGGCTCTTCATTAGTAGTCATGTTTCATTGTACATTCTAGTGTTAGGCACTAAAGTCGACGATCAAACAAACAAAGGGAGAAACAGCAAGAGAAAGATAGTTTTTGTAGCTTGAGGGAACCACCTGACTTTGTGCAGTTACAGTCTTTTTTTTTTTTCATTCTGTGATTACACGTGTTGCTATATCATGCACCATTACTTCAAGTGAAATGGCGTTTCCTATGACAACACCATTGCCTAGGGACTTTGAAAGAGCCCGACATACCTCCTTGTTTTCACTGATAGGTGGCTTAAATACTCCAGAGGCCCATTGTATGCAGGCAGAGCCCATCTATGCCTTGAAAAGCCAGACTACTTACTTTTTTTTGTTGTTGTTGATGTAAACATGTTCTTTGTTAACATGAATAATCAGGAGGCAGCACAGATGGCAAATTGTTATTTTAAATTCTTGGGTCCATAAAATAACTTGTACCACTAGGATGTCCCTAGGCAGGAATTTAATTCGTGTAGTAGGGTTTGGGGTCTTTGTATGGAAAAGCAAGAAGTTAATTGAGGGACGAACGAGATAATAGCGCCGGGGAAATCATTGGATTAAAGATCACATTATTACAAAGGGTCCCAGTGTCTTAGTTTTGGGCAATGAGTGGTGCAGATGCAGCTGTAGAACTGAAGAGGGGGGGGGGGGGGGGGGGGGGGGGGAGGGAAATAAGTATGTGTATCCAAGGGAGGAGCCGGGCTGAACTAAAACAATTCCACTTGTGCACCCCCCCCCCCCTATAATTTATTCTGGGTCACCGACATATCACACCAAGCGAGTGCCTGCTTTGCGAGCCCTGCAGGCTTTTGTCATGCAGACAGATGGAGGCAGGGCTGAGAAGGAGGCCCTGCCTTTTGTCATAGGCAGGGGAGGGAAGGAGAGCTAGGAAAAGAAGTTCCTGCTTGAAAGAACATAATAATGCACAGAAAAGAGCTGCCCCCTTAGTTTCACGTCACATGCTAAATGAAACGAAACAAGAGACAAGCCTAGACACAGATCTATACCCATGACACAGACACACACACCCCACAGACACAACATCCCTACTCGTTGCACGGCATTTCTTCTCCTGTGATCCACATGAAAGCAAAGCCTCCAAGTGCTCAGCCAGGGGGTGTTGGGATGCTCCAGCCATTGCAGGGCTGCTGCTTCCTCTGAGCACATCGGGCCGGTACCAGCGGCTCTCACCATCCAGGCTGAAGGCGCTGCTACTCCGGGACCTAACCACGGGGGAAGTTCTTCCCGTCGACCGCCACGGAGGCGGACTACTGGCTTTCAGCACTTGGACAGCTCCTCACCCCGGACTTCACGTGCCGCCTCTCCCGGCTGCGGGAGTGCAGAGCCCAGGTGTGGCTGTGCTGGCAGGATCGGGGACCATGGCCAGCGTGCAAGGGGAAAAGCAGCTCTTCGAGAAGTTCTGGAGAGGGACGTTCAAAGCCGTGGCCACCCCCCGACCTGAAAGCGTCATCGTGGCCAGCATCACAGCCCGCAGACCGCTGGCGAGGTAAGGGCTATGGAGGGGGGGGACTGCTCCCGGGAGGCTGCTCTGTATAGTTGCCCGACTCTGTCTGCCACGCTTTAGACTCGGGCAGCAAAGGAAGAACCTTCTCCGGGCGGTAGTAGCACCTCAGTTTGTATTTCTCGTAGCGTTTGCCTCTACGCAGTCTAAAAAGGAAGCTGTGAAGCCGCAGTAAGGTGTACAACTTCTAACCATCTCGCACCAAGGGATATTGCAAATAGGCAGTGAGAGTATCCGGTTTCAGGTCCCTTCCTCACGCTACATTTAGTTCACACTCTAATCAGTTGTATTTGAGTGTCCTTTTTTTGGTTTTTTTTCTGAACTATAAGAGGAGAGGGGGAAATCTACCACTGCTGCAAACTTTGCACTTATCTTTGCTTTGAACTTGAACTAAACCGGCAGGTTGGCACCTAGAGACTGGGGGAGGGGGGGTCACGCTGCGGTTTACCCTGTATTTCACAGCTGCCCTTCCTTGTTTGATTAAATCTCTGCTATCCCCTTGCAAGTTTTTAAAGTAGCCAGGTCTGGGAAATCCCTTGGAACCCACTCCTGGCCACATCCCAGCAGCAGAAAAGGTTCCTCTCTCTTTTTCTCTCCCCTACTGCCAGTCTGAGGAAAGATTGTGTGATTCAGTGCTTCAAATGTGATCGCATTTTCTGCCTTGCTGAGAGAGAGCGTGAGAGAGAGAGAGAGGGAGAGACGATCACAGGAACCATGTGGGGAGAAATTAGGGGAGGGGGGGGTGTGATATTTCTACCCACAGATATTTAGTGGTCTGAGCAGCCTAATTCCTTTCCAAAGAATCCCAGGCTTTCGGATTAAATAGAGAAACAGACAGGGAAGTGTTGGAACCTAGAAACCCTGGTTTTGTGCCGGTAGATTCTTTGTAAATATTTGCTGCATTTGTGTTTCTTGCTGTGAAGTTGGATCATGTTAGAAAAGGCTAATTCCTGCATATAGTTCAATTTCAGTAAAACTGGGTTTAGCCTGCAGCTCCTATAGCAGCAGGACTAGCTCTGATTCTCTTATATAAAGCTGCTTCAGATCTTCTAACCTCAGACACTAAGGGAAGGGGCTGGTGGCTTAAAGTGTTGGGCCAGACTGTAGTATATTTTCCTTCCTGCTGTGTCTCTGGACTGTTTTCTATGTACAGCAATACAACTGGACACACTTAATTACAGTGTAACCAAAGCTGAAGACAACATGAGAATCAAATTAAAATAGGACAATCATGGTCATGAAATACAAAGCTGCTTCCCTTGCTTTTCAACCAAACAGACCCTGTTAAATTGTGCCTTTGCTCCTTTTCTTGGTTAGTTGCCATTCAGTCCACTGTATTACGTCACTTAACCAGCTAAGATTTTAACCAGCTAACTTGGAAGCGGGCAATGGGTGTAATGGGGCAGCACTACTTAGCCAGATAAGTTATCCAGCTAAGTAGCAATATTGAGCCTTAGCCAGTTAAGTTATCCGGCTAAGTTAAACCTGCTCAATTGCAGGTCTAAACTTCATTAGGTAATACTTATCCAACTAAGTAGTGATGGATCTTGGATATTCCTCAGCAGCCATGCTGCTGAATATCCCATCTAAGTTGGATAACTATCTGGCTAACTTAAATAAACAGATATTTTTTGAATATCTACCCCAAGATGCTTAAGTTCTATTCACATATGCACTCTTTAACTTTCAGCGCACATCCAATCAATTTTTAAATTTAAATAATTAGTTTTACCTACGTTGTTACTGCTCACTGACAGTGGATCGTGAAGTACAGGCTGTAGTTTCTCTGCTCATAGTTTCATCAAATGGTGACCAATTCATTGGCTGAAGATTTCAAAGGCAGGTAAAACACAGCTTGAACTGAATCATTTTGACACTCTGTAGTCAAAATCTGTACAGATGAGACCTGGAAATGATAGAGGCAGCAGGCTTGGAGTACAAAACAAGCATTGTATTTTATAACAATAAAACTGTATTTTAATAGCATGGTACTTTTGTCAAAAACATTTTACAAACATAATCTACAATTATTATTAGCTATATATGATTGGTATATCTTATCTGAAAGGCTGGAGGGCTGTACTTGGATTTAACTGTGTATTCCCTTGGTTTGGACAGATGTTAAAGGCAGGTGCCTTAGCTGAGATATTCTTCCAGATTTCAAATATTTTGCTTCCAGCACTGTAAAAGGCTTATACTATCACATTGTGCAAATCTCTTACTACAGCTGCATGGCAATAATGAGCTATGAGCTAAACTGACTTGCCCACCAAGCAAGAAAGATCTCAGGATAATCATATCTGATGACCTCATGGTAACAATATAGTGTGACAAGGTGGTGGCAACAGCTGGAAGGATTCTAGGGTGTAGAGAGAAAGATAACTAGTAGAATAAAGGAGATGATAACGGCATTAAACAGGTCATGTTGAGACCTAACATGGAGTACTGTTTCCAATTCTGAATGCTATAATGCTGAAATGATATAGACAAAGTAAAAGCAGTCCAGAAAACAACCACCAAAATGGTGCAGGGCCTGTGCCAAAACACCTATAAACATGAGATGTAAGGACTTACAGATGTATATCCTAATGAAGGGAAGAGAGAGAAGGAATATGATACAGATATTCAAATACCTTGAAAATATAAATAATGCATAAAAAGGCAAGCCTTTTTCAGTGGAAAGAAAGATTTAGAACATGAGGTTATGATATGATGCTCCAAGAGGGTAGAAACAGGATTAACATAAGAAAAAATGTCTTCATGGAAAGGGCGCTGCATGGAACAGTCTTCCAGGGGATGTGGTGGAGCCAAAAATAGTTACAAAATTTAAGAACACAACATGTGGGGACAAGCACAGAGGATCCCTAGTCAACTAAGGTCTATGGCAATGCACCAAGAATGAAATTGGGCAGACCAGATGGGTCCTTATCTGCTGAAATATTTATGTTTTTATGTTTCCATAATTAAATTCAACTTTCTATTGCAGGATATTTTACACAATATTTTTAAACTCTATTCTATAATGCCCTATCCAATCCTATTACTGGAAATAAAAAGCAGCCAGCCAGCAATATTTCTACTGTCCTGCAAGAGCTCCAAGGGGGTGGGAGATCACAAGTTCCTTCAGGAGGGTTAGTCCATCATCGTTTTGAATACAGCTGCTGAGTGTTTGCTGTTGTATGTGGAAAGCATATTTTAAGCTGATCTGGAATGCCAAGTCCATTTTGGCAGATTTTATTATAAATCCATTAGATAATGTTGGGAGGTAGTAAGCTGTGGTGCTTGCCATGCCTTGCTGGGCAGTCTATGGAGTGAAACTGGCAGACTGGCATTCCCACCAAGTATCCCTAAATTACAATATGGCAGCCATTGGCAAGTCACCCTGGTAAATAACAGAGAAATAGCACACTGAAGCTATGGCCCTCTATTTGTCTTTTAATTGACATACAATAATACAAAAAAAGAGAAAGAAAGTGACTTTCAGAAACTACCACAGAAAATCAATGGCAGAACTGAGATTAGAGCTCTCATCCATGCTCTCTGACCATTGAACTATATTTCTGCACTATATGCCTGTCTTTTTCTGCTCATTTTTTTCCTCTCCATCTCTTAACCTTAACTTTCCATTGTGTATATTTACAGTTCATTCCTTCTACAAAGCAAATAAAGATTTTAATGTATAGATGATTCCCTTCTGTGCATCAGTCCGAATGATTAGATCTGAAGAATTGCAGGACCCATTCTGCTGTTTTTTTGTTACACACTATATTATTCATTGCAGGACTGTGGTATCCTACAGGCCTCATTCTTAGCTATTTGGTACTGTACTTCTCTGTCAAATGATGTCTGACAACCCACATTTACAACTCTTTTGACATCATAGTAGCTCTGTAATAGATTATTCCATCCTTGAGACAAACATGAGTTTCACTGTAGAAGAAAATTGACTGTACATTAATGTCAAAATTGATTTCCTTGAAGAAAAGGGAAATATTGTTGGTAAGAGGAGTGAAAAGTGGTGAATGCTTGGTACTGGTTTCTGTCCTTTATAAAAACTCAAGAGAGAAGCGACAGAAATAATCAGGATGTGTGAGAGATATTTTGCAGGGGGTCAATCAGTGCTGAGGTCCATATCTTGTTCCTTCTCTTTCTTCAAGCAGCAACAATATGCAATGTGTGTATATACTTAATAGGCAATATCATGGAAATACTGTGCCTTGTGAGTTACCCTTGTATGTGTCATACATTTTGCTGTCTAAAAACTACAAATCAAAATGCATTAAAGCAGGAACTTGTTTCACCAATCTACACAACATATGCAACATTTTCATTGTGAAAAAAACAGTTCTCGAAATTGTCTAGAAGTAATTAAGAATAAAAATACAAAGTCTTGATTGCATAAATCTTTGTTCTCTCTAATATAGTAGCAAACCCAAATTAGCTCTTAACAAGGCCAATAATAAATTACATAGAGCTCACTTATGTCCATTGACAGTAGCTGAGCTGACTGAAATACTACTGGATGAAGAATTTAGCTATTTCTGTTGTATGAAGTGAATCTAAAGCAAAGGTCAAAACATGCTAAACAAGGAGCTGCTGAAAGAACTTCGGGATACTATTATTCAAGTGGTATAGACTAGAGGAAAGCTAAAAGAACATTTCAATGGTTTAATATCCCTTGGGGCCTTGTCAGGTCCACCACTGTAAAGTGGAAGCAGTTTGGCAACACAGTCAGACCGTTCTTCCAAAGTCAGTAGCTGTGATTTAAGGAAACTGTTGCAGAGTGAGGCCTAAGATTACTTTAAAAGAACTAGAGAGGTCTCTGGCTGAGACTGTGCAACAATGCCTTCTGTTAAGGGGAGTAACTGCCACACCAAGCAGGTTACCCTCCTTGCACCCTTTTTTCATTTCCATCCTCTGGCCTTTAAGGATCCACAGTGTTTCTCTCATGTCCCTTTGAATTCTTTAACTGTTTTTATCTTCACCAAGCATCCATCACCCTTCTGTGAAGAAATATTTCCTGTTGTTGGTTCTGAGTTGTCCCCCCTGGAGTTTCATTTCCTGAGCCTAGTTCTACTGTTTCCAAACAGAAAAAGGTTTGAAATGTGTGCATTATTAAAACCTTTCATATATCTGAAGCTGTGTAACATATCCCCTCTGCACCTCCTCCCTGCCAGGGTGTACAGATTTAGATCTTTCAGGCTCTCCTCATAAGTCTTCCGATAGAGACCCCAAAGCATTTTGATCGCCCTTCTCTGGACTTCCTCCTTCCTGTCTGTGTCCTTTTTGAGATACAAGCTCCAGAACTGAACACAGTACAGGTGAGGCCTCACCAAGAATCTGTACAAGGGCATTCTCACCTCCTTTACTGGTCATTCCTCTCTTTATGCAGCCCAGCATTCTTCTGGCTTTAGCTATCACCTTGTTACATTGCTTCGCCATCTGCAGATCACCAGACAGTATTGCTGCAAGGTTCCTCTCTTGCTCTTTCAGGCCCCCCCCCAGACAGCTCTGTTTAAGAATTGGGGAAGTGGTCAATACAAACTTTTAAAATAAATAATGAATGCTGGACTAGCTGGGCATGGCATCGGTACATTAAAAGACCTGTGCAGGGGGTGGGGTGTTCTGAATGCTGGAATAGTAGGAGGTGCTGCAGATCAGAATTGAAGTATATTGGAAGATCTCTGTATGTGTTGTAAGTACCTGCCTCCTCATAGCTGGATTAACTCCACAGAATACCTTTCCCAAGGTAGGATCCTGGAACAAATTAACAATCTGGTTCAAGGCTGACTTAAATCTCCAGCCAGGGAGACCTTGCTCTCCTTTTCCCCACAGCACAACTGTCTCAATATACACTTCAAGCAATGAGTTTTATTCCTCCACTTTGCAAACCCTGCCCAAGGTTCCAGTTTCAGTCCACAGAGGCCTTGCTCTCATTCCCCCCCCCCCTCAGTACAGCTGTCTCCTCAGGGAGAGGGGTGTTGTCTCTATTCTCTTGTAGGATAATAATATATGGTTGTCAGCTCTCTCTTTGCCTGCTCACACTCACAGTAGCCTATTCCTACACTTCCCCACAGCCTTTACTCTCTCTCAGACACAGAATCAATGGCCCCTCAAAAGCCTTTTACCTGGAGTAACAAGGTACAGCTTTCCTCTGGGCCCACCACCATTTACTTTCACCAGGCTTTTTCCTCTGTCTGTAGCTCCTCCTCCTTAATTAAGTCACCACCTGGATGCAGCCTTTCCTCCCTGGTCTGTCAGGGAGCTGTGTCCTTCCCCTCCCCCAGCTCCTTTTATTCTTACCCTTGATTCTCTCTGTCTTAGAGAGTGGAACATGCCTTCCATTACAGTGTCTAAGGAGTGGGATGTTCTCAGTGATGGAATAGTAGAGGGTGGTGCAGGGCATGACTGAGTGAGGAGCCTCACTGGCAGAGCTGTCTGTGGATTCCTACCATTACCATGGCGCGCTTCAGGTTAGAACTGGGATGACTGCCTGACTCCAGTTTATAGACAACCTGTGAGTCAATCATGATTGTTTTGAAACAAGAGTTGAAAAACAATCTGGTAGTTTCTCAAAAAAGAAGATGAAACAGCAGGAGTGAGCCATCTGATCCTTTTGACCCGTGATAGATGGTTGCTATAGACTGAAGCTCCACATCGGAATTACATGTCAGCCAAGGACGGAAAAGTAGGTTTCAAAGTGTAAGATGAGGACACCCTACCCGATGAGCAGAGGATAGCAGCACCATCCTGAGTTTTGGGGGTTTAATCTTTTGGTTCCAGTGCTGAACACCTAAATGGATATTTCTGTGGCGTGGCAGTACCATCCCTGCAGGGCAGCTGTCCATAGCGTAAGGGGCTACCAATAAATTCCTGCATTTTGTCTCTGTGCAGTGCAGAGGCTTTGGCTGCCGCTCACATTCTTGAAGGCTTTGCTGTGTGAGAGATTGATTCCCTGAGCTCCACCTGCTGTACTGAAATGGCTTTCCTGCAGATGGTAGGTTTGTCACTGTTCCTAGTATCAGATTTCACCAGAGCCATCAACAAATAGTTTATAGCCTTCTTTCTGAAGTAAAAGCTGGCTATCAAGATCTCTATGTGTGTGTGTGTGGGTGTTCTCTTAATAGATTTTGGTTCAGTGTCCTAATGTCTGGGACATGTCAGAGTCACGTGACAACACTAAATGGGGTGGAAGTTCTTTGGATCCATGTTTGTCCTTGGACTGCAGACGCATCCCAGAAAGTTGCTATGTAACCTCCTTTAGTCCTGGGTGAAACCTCTTCTTGTTTCCCTACTTTAGGGGACTATTCTGTTTCCTCCTGATGCCTGGACAGCAAAGCCCATCTGCAACGGAGCTAGCACTGAAGGCCAAAGGTCTTCAGCCCATATGCCTGTTAGTTTGCAGGACAAAATTTCTTTGTCTGGGGAAAGGAGATTCACCACTTATCCATTTAGGAAACTTAAAAAAAAATGATCCAGCATCGCCTTCTGTCCCTCTTTGTTATAACATGATTCTGAATTGTTTCTTTGTACTGACAGTAAGACAGACAGAAAAACCTTGTTATGCCCATTGTATCATCCACAGTCCTGGGGCTGTGCCTTCCTAAGGTGACCGTATTCTTCTTTAACTTATCTTTTCACATCCAAGCTATTTCTATACTGTTATTTTTATATTTTCTTAGAATAAAAGATAGAATACAGGCTTCTGCATTTGATTATATAAAGCAGCAAGTACCACTGGATCTTTTCTTTAGCTAATCTAGCTGGTATGTAAACAGAATTAAGATTAGCTTTATTTATTTGTATTTTTAGTTTATTCCTAGAAAGAGCGTTTGAAGCTTTTGAAAGTGCCTTCTACTTACTTACTCACAGCATTGTAAATCTCAGATGCTTCTGTGCTGATACTCATCAAAGCCCTATGTAGTAGGGATGTGAATCGTTTTCCATATCGTCTTAACGATAGAAATCGTGTGGCAGGGCAAGAAAATCGTCTTAGGCACGATTTTTTAGTTAAAAAATCGTTAAAAATCGTTTTTTCCGATTAGTGCGCACTAACTCGAGTTAGTGCGCACTAACTGAAAATGATACAATTTGACACTTTTCAGGTCAGTTAAGGTCAGTTTAGGAATGAATATGTATTCCTATTGGCTGCCCTCTTATTTATTCATGTTACCAAGTTTCCTACTGACAGTATATGGGGGATGGGAAATGGAAACAGTTGGTAGCTTGACAAAACAAGTAATGTGATCAGTCAATGTGACTAGAACTTGTGCCCTAACCCTGATACCAGGGGTATTGTGATCTTCCTGCACACAGTGCCCTATCCCTATTAATACCAGGAGTGTTGTGATCTTCCTGCACACAGTGCCCTATCCCTAATACCAGGGGTGTTGTGATCTTCCTGCACACAGTGCCCTATTCCTGATACTGTGGGTGTTGTGATCTTCCTGCACACAGTGCCCTATTCCTGATACCGGGGGTGTTGTGATCTTCTTGCACACATCCCGATATCAGGGATAGGGCACTGCATGCAGGAAGATCACAACACTCCTGGTATTAATAGGGATAGGGCACTGCATGCAGGAAGATCACAACACTCCTGGTATTAATAGGGATAGGGCACTGCATGCAGGAAGATCACAACACCCCTGGTATCAGGGATAGGGCACTGTGTGCAGGAAGATCACAATACCCCGGAGGAGTGAGGGTCAGGCAGCTCCCCCCTGTCTGTGAAGCCAGCCTCTCACTAGTAATGCAGGGAGGGAGCTGTCTCAGACTTCACCATCCTCCCCCCCCCCCCTTACCCACACACCATTCACTAGCTGGGACATGGGGGAAGTCAGGAGTGAGGGTCAGGCAGCTCCCCCCTGTCTGTGAAGCCAGCCTCTCACTAGTAATGCAGGGAGGGAGCTGTCTCAGACTTCACCATCCACCCCCCCCCCTCACCCACACACCATTCACTAGCTGGGACATGGGGGAAGTCAGGAGTGAGGGACAGGCAGCTCCCCCCTGTCTGTGAAGCCAGCCTCTCACTAGTAATGCAGGGAGGGAGCTGTCTCAGACTTCACCATCCTCCCCCCCCCCCTCACCCACCCACCATTCACTAGCTGGGACATGGGGGAAGTCAGTGGCAGCTCCCCCCTGTCTGTGAAGCCAGCCTCTCACTAGTAATGCAGGGAGGGAGCTGTCTCAGACTTCACCATCCACCCCCCCCCCCCCCCCCTCACCCACACACCATTCACTAGCTGGGACATGGGGGAAGTCAGGAGTGAGGGTCAGGCAGCTCCCCCCTGTCTGTGAAGCCAGCCTCTCACTAGTAATGCAGGGAGGGAGCTGTCTCAGACTTCACCATCCTCCCCCCCCCCCCCCTCACCCACACACCATTCACTAGCTGGGACATGGGGGAAGTCAGGAGTGAGGGTCAGGCAGCTCCCCCCTGTCTGCGAAGCCAGCCTCTCACTAGTAATGCAGGGAGGGAGCTGTCTCAGACTTCACCATCCTCCCCCCCCCCCTCACCCACACACCATTCACTAGCTGGGACATGGGGGAAGTCAGGAGTGAGGGTCAGGCAGCTCCCCCCTGTCTGTGAAGCCAGCCTCTCACTAGTAATGCAGGGAGGGAGCTGTCTCAGACTTCACCATCCTCCCCCCCCCCCCTCACCCACACACCATTCACTAGCTGGGACATGGGGGAAGTCAGGAGTGAGGGTCAGGCAGCTCCCCCCTGTCTGTGAAGCCAGCCTCTCACTAGTAATGCAGGGAGGGAGCTGTCTCAGACTGGTATCAGGGTTAGGGCACTGTGTGCAGGAAGATCACAACACTCCTGGTATTAATAGGGATAGGGCACTGTAAGAGATGACTGTAGTAGATTGAATAAAGATCTGATGTTTCTGCTCTCCTCACACCAAACAAAAACAACACACAAGCAGAGAAGCCCTTCTTACAAAGCTGAGCTAGTGAGTTAAGTAGGAGGAAAAGTAAACATACTGGTGCCAGTGTGGCTACTTAAAAAATACACTTACCAACAATCAATTACATATATTTGAACTGTGTACAGTTCCAGCCAGGACCACCTTTCTAAAATGCACAGTGATTGGCAAATTCAACATGCACTAGCATTTCAGGTGCCTGCTAACAAAAATAATAAACAAACAAGTTCTAGTCACGTGAGTGCTGATCATTACATTACTTTTTTTGTCAAGCTTCCAACTGTTTCCATTTCACATCCCCCCAACCATATTGGTAACATCAATAGATAAGAGCACAGCCAGCCAATAGGAATACATACATACATATTCATTCCTAAGTGACCTTTACTGACCTGGGAAGTGTGAACACTTTGTTTCATTTTCTGTTGGTGTTCGTTAGTTTCCAGTTCCATTTCCCATCCCCCCAACCATCACCTCAGTGGTAACCTTGGTAATATCAATAGATAAGAGGGCAGCCAGCCAATAGGAACACATATTCATTCCTAACTGACCTTCAGTGACCTGGAAAGTGTTTATTTGTATCATTTTCAGTTAGTGTGCACTAAATCGAGTTAGTGCGCACTAACACGATTTAACGATTTTTAACGATAAATCATTAGAATTTCTATTGTATCGTGTTCTATAACGATTTAAGACGATATAAACATTATCGGACGATAATTTTAATCGTTGAAAAACGATTCACATCCCTACTATGTAGGTGTTATCCAAATAACACTCAGGGTCAGCGTGGGACTAGGCAGTTGCATAGGGTGCCACCAGTGGGAGGGACACAGTCAGTATATGCGAGGCATCATTTTTGAAATGCAAAAGGAGGTATGAAAGCGGTTGCAGAGCCCAGGACAGAAGGAGCTGGCAGAGACTGTGAGTGTGACATGGAGGTGCGTGCTTTAGGGTTTGGAGATTTGAGAGATTCGGAAGAGAGAGAGAGACAAGTCACTGCCTAGGGCAGCTGGAGACCCTTGCACCAGCGCTGATAACACTTAATGCATGAATACAACATAGGCAGCAGAAGATTGGTCATCAGAGCCCCATGTGGGTGTCAGAATGATATATGTAATGCAAGAATGCAGCATGGACAATTGAAGAGTGGACTTGAGGATATATTTATTTATTTAATAACACTTGGTAATTGCCTAGTCTTAACTGTTCAAAGGAATGTACAAATCAATTAGTTTAAAACAATCAGCAGTAACAAACGTGGTTCACAAATCTGCAGGAATAAGTAGTTAAAAAATAAAATGTATTTTATTTATTTATTTATTATTTTTATATACCTACATTCGATCTCAATCGAGATATCACACCGGTTTACATTCAGATACTGTAGGTATTTCCCTATCCCCAGAGGGTTTACAATCTAAGTTTTGTACCTGAGGCAATGGAGGGTAAAGTGAAAATATAATTAACTATAACTCATAAAATCAACATCACACCTATTCGTAATACAGATTTTTTAAAGCAGAAGATAGGTACATAATAAAGAATGAGAACTCTTCCTCGTATTTTAAAATCAAAAGATCTTGTATAATAAAATATATCATAGCTAAAAAGAGAGGAGATTTACATATAAGACATGCAAAAGAGGCAAGCAACAGGTAAGTTCATGTTTGGAGCAGTCTAAATTGTGCCATTGCTTGAAGCATACACTGTATGAAAGATTGCGCAGATTATAGTTTGTGATATCAGTGGCAACAAATCAAATCATAGCAATAAAATAAACTGAGCTGGCAGAGAATGAAAGAGAGAGAGAAAGAGTCAGAGAGTGGGGCAAGAAGGCCAGAAAGAGGATCAGAAAAAGAGGGAAAGGCAGGAAAAGAGAACAAGAGAGGCTGAGGCAGACAGAGAGAAAAAAATGGAGAGCTAGAAAGGGATGGAGAAAGAGGCTTAGAGAGAGAGGGAAGTATTCTATGATTTGCCAACGTGTTGAGCCTCCTGTAAGACATTCCATACACTGTTAATCAGTTTTCACATTTATTTTAATATGGTTAGAATTCCATAGCACACATACACATACAGTTTGGACAATACACAGCATGCTTTTCAGATCAGCAGCTCTGTATGCTAGCAGCAGGCAAGCAAGAAAAACCAAAGGTTAGACCTTCGTTTTCGTCTAAAACATTTGCTGGTGAGCACTGCCGTTTCATTACACCCTGAATTAAAGGGATATTGTATTTTCATTTCACTGTGAATTAGCAGTTCCATAGGCGAGAAGTTATCCCTAACACAGTGCCCAAAAAGGCTGTGAAATGTATTCAGTAGTATAGGCAGACATGACATGTGACCTTTTTTCTGGTCACTGGCTCCTTTAGACTATTCTAGCCACTGCACCTGGGTCCGTCTTGGTTTCTAGGGTTTACAAGAAGTGCCACAGCATAACAGGATGCCAGCGCGGCTCGCCACTCTTCACAAGTGTTTGAGAAGTGCCTTCTGAAGAATTTGGACATTTAGGATGGAGAAGAGGAGCCGAGCTGCTCTAAATCTCTGGCACAGGGACAAATGTCTGCCTCTCATTAGCCTTATTCAAAGGATTTAGAGCAGCTCAGCATCCCTTGGCCATCCTAAATGACCAAATTCTTTGAAAGGCACTTCTCAAACCCTCGTGAAGGTGCCTCTCACTCTTCCAAAGAACGAGAGCGAGTGTGCACCATGATGAATGGACTGAGCACATGGGGTCCTCCTCCTCCTCCTCCTCCTTTTGCTTGGGAGCTTTAGACTTGATGCTCAGATGGGGACTGGAGGCAAAACTGAACATAGTGGCCTGTGCTACAATCCTGAACTGTGCCAGGCAGTTACTGATACCTCCAATAAGGACGGAGACAAAGCAGCAGATGTTCAAATTTACTGCAAGCAATATGCAATGGCAGTATGCACATTTGATAAATCACCCTTTCAGTTTTATCAGTGCAGTGTACACTGCCTTGGTACATATACAGGCCTTTTTAATGCTATTGGTGCATTGTATGCTCCTTTAGTAAACCAACCCCTTTTTAGTATATCAGGATAGTGTGTGCTAGTTTGGTTAACTAACTAGCACCTTAGTGGTACCAGTGCAATAGGTGTACCTTTGGTAAATCTGTGCCTTTTTAATTGGCCAGCTCTGTGGGGTTTTGGCATATAATGTTATTCTTTGAGTGTGATCTGCATTGTCTTACCTCGGGTTTTCTGTTTACAAATTCTGCTGCCTGGGCCACAGCCGCACATGCTATCTGAAGCTGGCAGAGAAGTGGGTGTCTTTAAATAAAAACACTTTCCTCTCCCCTCATTCTGTTAAGTTCTCAAGATAGATGGGCCTCTCAGTGGTGTCACCACAGAGTGACTTTAGGTGATTTACTCTTTAACCCTTAATCCTTCAGCCTATTGCTAAAGTGGGAGGATCACTATTATCCTCAGTAGGATAGGTTTAGATTAAAGCTTTGTTTTAAAACCCAGAGATGATATTCCAGCATTCAGCAGGAAGCTGATATCAGACATTTGGCTGGAAGGAATGATATGACACTAGAAAAATTCTCTTTATGAGCTGGGAATGAATCACTTGACATATATCAGGTACTCTATCTTTCTTCCTCTCTTCTTCCTTTCCTTCCATCTCTGGCTGTACTATAAGCATTCCTTGGCTTTACCTAGAAACCTGCACATCAAGTATTGTTACTTCATAGGCCCAGCTGTCTTTGTGGCTTTATGACTCGGGAGATCACTCTCAAGACATGAATAGGATTGACAGCTGCCTTCAGTTTTTCCCTACGGACTCATCACGTCCTGCTTGTCTTAAGTAAATTAGATTTATTTTAGATCAATGGATGACTGATCATTCTCCTTCCCGGAAATTAGCATAGCTTCACCTTTAAAAGGAATAAACTAAAATGCATTGAAAACCAGCTGTAACGTGACTGCAAATCAAAAGGTGAGAAGCAGCACACATGGAAAAGGTAAATATCCAAATATAAAATATATTCTGGAGGGTCAGAGTGTTTAAGGAAAGTCCATTGTGGCGTGGAGGAGTAGCCGAGTAGTTACAGCAGTAGGTTGAGAACCAGGGAAGTCAGAGTCGAAATCCTGTTTCTTCCAATGACACTTCTTATGACCTTAGGCACGTCACTTAGGCCTAGATTCATAATTTTACTATAAGTTTCACATGAATAGCTGCTATCAAGCTAGGGTGAGAGTACATTGTAGAAATCTCATCTTTGTGAACCTTTCCTCATTCCAAATCACATCAAATGTTAACTGATGTGTACTGTGCTGTTTGTACCTCTGACTGTGCATGTAAAACTGGCCCCCAAACCCTAGACCACCACCAAAACCTCACCTCGAGTTACTAGTTGATCTGCCTACAGTGGTATAAATAGATGACAAATAGGTGTGCCACCCAGAGGTGCTCAATCTCGCTCTCACTCTCCCCCACACCTACACAATGATAAATGCCCCTCATCTTCATAAACCTTGCCCAAACTCCTCCCCTTTGACTATATTTGCATAAGCATCATGAGATGCATTATGGTGTTTTCATGGGTGTTGGGGTCCTAACACCATAATGCATTTTGATAAATGATCCTGTTAATTCTCAAATACAACTTAGATTCTAAATTAATTTGGCTAGGAAAATACCTAAAGTACCTGAATTTTAACTTGCCTTGAGCTCAGACTTGGAAAAGGTGAATAATTAAATCTAAAATTCACGGACAAATCTATTGATAGCATGGGGTAAAGCCAGAGTGAGATCAGGTTATCAATAAAATATGGAACTAGCTAGTAACTCTAGATAGGAGTTATAATGCTCGCTGTGGCTGAATCTCTTTCCCAATGTCTATAAAGTCATCTTATTTCCCTGTTTCTCAGTTTGCTAAACCATAATTGGGCAAGAAAATTACAATAACATTGTTCTTTCTTTTCAAAATGGTCATGAAACATAATCATTAGACCTCATACCTGGCTAATGCCTAATGATCTCAATCCATATTAACTGGAGTAACTCAGACCATCTCAGGTAAAAAAAACCAAAACAATAACAAACCCTTAGTTTTGGTTTAATCCCAGGTCATGAATAGACACCAATATGTTATGTGATACAAGGTTTCAAAATACCCCCTGAAGAAAACATTTTGATTCGAAATGTTGTCCCACATCGGGGACCTTCTATAAACTGTTGTAGCATTCCTTTTGAGTCCTTTGAATGGATGAAATTGTGTTTGAAATTGAAAGGAACAGTACTTTCGCGTCATGTCAAGATAAGTGGATATTTTTATGAATGTTTTGTTTGGTGTACTTATATATTTAAAAAAATATTTTGGAAACATTTTGAAATGTTTTTTTAAACTTTGACCTATGATTATATTGAAAACAAGGTTGTTTTCACCCAACATGGACTGAGTTACTCCAATGACTATGGACTAAGTTAATTAGGTGTTATCTGGGTATGAGATCTTTAAGTTTCTTTATACACAAATTTTGTTTTGGATTGACTCAAAAAGTATTATTAGTTGAATATCTCTCCTTTTTTGTACTCATATTTATTGTGCATAATTGCCAAAAACATATTACCAGGTTGTATACTCACAAAGTTACTGCTTGCATGCTTCTAGCACACTGTGCTGAAAAATGTATTGTGATCACAGAAATGTACTGCATCAATCCAAAATATTACTGTAAAAGAAACAGCTTCAAAATAGAAAATGATTTCCTTTCTTGATGATTCATCAACTACTGTGGATGGTAGGAGATCAAAATTTGACTTTATGTGCCATTAATAGAGTTCAGGTTTCCAGATTCCAGTGTGAATTGAGACAGAATGAGTCATGGGAGAGTTGAGATTCAGTTCTGAACCAAATCCAAAGGGGCTTGGTTTCAAGCTGATTTAGCTGACCACCCATCTGGTCTGGTGTTAGAAAAGAATTATCAACCCTCCAGCATGGTCCTGAATTATTTGTATCCTGCACATTTTTGATCCAGAAATTAAAGATCAACATCCAGGAAAAATCTTTAAATAAGAACAGACCAGGCCAGGGCCATTTTGTAAGGCAGCAAATGTACAAAGACATTGTCCTCAGTCTACTGACTCCATTTCCAATAGTGGCAGCTGTGGGGCAGGACTGCCTGGGGATCACTCCTGCTCACGAAGAAATGTCCAACAAGGCAGTAAAAGGATCCAGTGGAAAGGGAAGGGGGGGAGGGGATGGGAAGGAATTAGGCAAGGGCATAGGAGTGGGTGGGGGGTTTGGCTTTTTTTTTTCATTTATAAAATTGTATTCGTTTTTATTTCTTTTTAAAGAAATGAAAAGAAATGAAACAACTAACATATTCCTTCATCCTGATTGATTCCTCTAGGGAGAGAGCATTTTCAATAGCTGGTCCAACACTTTGGAACTAGTCATTACCCACTCAACTTCGAATTATTACTGATCCTAAGATGTTCTGGAAAGCTCTTAAAACATTTCTATTTAATAGCATCTTCAGCCAATTAATAGCATCCAACCCAACCAATTAAGCTGCAAGATATTTCCGGTCCAGTCCCCTGTATTTGTTTATTTTGTAAGCTTGTATATGCAATTTTATGAGTGTTTTTATGTTATCTGCCGCAAACTTTGGAGGGTGCAGGATACAAATACTTTTAAGTAAATAAATAAATTAAATAAACTTATGAAACAAAAAACATGTCTCGGTATGACATGTATGCAGTGTACACCAGAATAACTGGGTAGACTGGATGAGCTATTTATGACTGCGCTCATCTAGTATGTTACTAAATTATTTAAAAAATTTCACACACACAACACACACAGTTTATGTTCTACTGGGGATGAATAGTACTTGAGTTTCTTAAATGAGCTTCTGTTAACTCAGTCCTTAAAGCAGTTACATCATGTGATGAAACCTGAAGAATAGATAAATCAGAGTTGGCAATCCCAGGCAAAGAGATGTGTTCCCTAGTCTTCACCTTGCAACCTGACCCTGGCTCTATCTCTAGGAGCCTACTAGTAACAAAGCAGATGATGACAGATAAAGACCACCTGGCCTATAAACACGTGACGGGAGAGCTAATTCTATCTCAGGCTCCAGCCTTCTGTTACAAACGGGGGCTGGGACCTGGTTTGCCCGGGGATTATCCCCAGGCATCAGAGTGTAATTAAAACACAACTTTCCTTCATGGGCTTCACGAGGTATCTGCCGAGGAGAGGAGGAGGCTCAAGCCCTGCTTTGTCCTGAATGGCCTGCCTACCATCTGCTGCCATTCAGCACAGAGAATCTCTAATGAGCCTGCTGACCTCAGTCAAAGAGGGGAAGAAAGAAAAATAAACCTTCTGCCTGCAATTAATAGCAAAGTTTTCGTCTGCTGCTAAACCCAGGCTCCAGCTGGGCAGCGGCAGGGAGGACTATAAAGGGAGGTAGGGGAGAGTGGGGGATGGGCAGTGAGGCAGCGGGAGCCTGTAATTAGTGCACCTGCCCCAGGGAAAGGACGAACTGGTAGCTCTCTGGGAGAAGGTGCTTACGTCCACTAAGTGAAAGCAGAATTAGGGAAAATTAACCTAGACTTTCCTGAGTCAATATGATGCACCTCTCTCTGCAAGAGCTAATCATGTAATTTTCCAGTGCTTTTTAATCGAAATAAATATTCTTCATAAAAATATACTATAGCAATCATTACTGCATCAGAATCATTTTTTTTTTCTATTGCAGAAAACAAATTGCAAGACTGTTAAAATCGTCAGATTACATAAAGGTAGTCATTTTCAAACTTACTCACACACGTAAAACCCAGTTTTATGCCACAAATAGCTTTTCAAAAATATCCCCAGTGAATATGCGTGTAAAAGATCACAGATGTACCTTTATATGCATTTGCGGTAAGCATTCTGGAGGCGGATTTGGGGCAGGGAGTACTTTTGGATTATCTAAAATCTGAGCAGACATTTACATGCAAAAGCTAGATACTGCATGCAGCAGGTGTAACTTCCTGCATGTAACTTGTGTGCATATGAAGGGACTTTACCCCATCATTTCTAAAATGATTTTATGTACATAAAACTGTTTTGAAAATTAACAATAAAATCTGCATATAGCAGGCACCGTTAAACATGATATTCTAAAATTATGCTCAGAATGTTTATGTACCAAACAGTTGAAATAACAACTTAGCACTCAATAACACAGTAACAAATACACTACAGTTAGAGAAAATAAAAAGATGCAAACAAAAACTGAACTGGAAACCCCAAGAGCACCAAGAAGCAACAGCAGAGAAACAGAAAGAGAAATACATTTCTTCCGGTGCAAAATACAAAGATATCAGAGATGCACACTTCCCAATACTAACAGAGAAAATCAAAGACTTTCCACAAAAGAAGGAGCAGGAAAAACTCAGTATAACCCTGGGGGGAAACAGGAGAAACAGCAGCTATAGTAACAGAATATGTATTATCTTGTCACTAGGCCAGCAATGTAATCTGACCAGGAACGATATGGGCTAGCATCAAAACATGAGACATGCCCTTGATATTATGTTTTCCGTAACTTACAACTTTATGTAACCCCCCCTCTCAAATTTAGGAGCCAGGAGGACAGGGGCACATAAGTGTTCTGGGGCCAGTCCTTCTACTCTCTTCCACTCCAACACAATCCCAGGCCCTGGGACATGGTTCTTTTTCAATGGGGGGAGGATTAAATCTTGCAAGGCCCAGGATGGCAGGGTGATTCTTATTTCAATGCCTTGGGGAGGTATCAAGTCTCTTTTACCATCTGTGGATGTGAGTGCCAACAAAATATACTGGAGGCTGAGAGAGAGGGTCCAAATGAAATCTTTACTATCAGAATTCTTAAGTAGCAGGAAAGGTACTTTCATATCCAATCTTGGCATGAAAAGGTGACATTTATAGTTCTCTAATTTTATCTGTCCAAGTGTCTCTCAGTATTGGTCACGGAAACTCTCACCCTTCAGGGCTTGGACAAATAGGTCCCCAGTTGGACAGGTTATCCTTAGTTGGGTAAAAAAAACCCTTCCAAAAATATTTATTTTATTTATTTATTTAGACGTTTTATATACCATCATTCCAAAAGAAGATCACAACGGTTTACAAAATTTGCATTAATATTAATGGTCAGCATTCACATACTGTGTTAACATTCATGTTCTGGGTCAACATCACAGCAAATACATATTCTGGTTTATACACATACATGTTCTAGGTCAACCCAACAGCTAATAAATAATCTAGTTCATATTCATACATTTTCTAGATCAACCCAACTGCAAATACAAGTTCTAATTCTACTAACAATCCACTTTATATCGTTCATTGCTTATTGTTTGCTTCACTAACATTATCTCTAGTATTGACGCTGAAGATATCAGCATATTGGTATTTTACGTTAAATCATATGCATTTCTAAAGAGCCATGTTTTCAGTTCAAGCTTGAAACTCTTTCTCTCTGTCATCTGATGTAATGATTCTGGAAGAGAGTTCCACAACTTGGGGACCAGCTACACATCATCCCCGTGAGCCTGCCAATGCTGGAGCTTTTGCTCCTTCGCTTTTCTTTGCCCCACTAGCCCACCACTACTGAAGCTCCTGTATCTATGCTTTTCTTCAGCCCCGTGGGCCTGCTCTCCCATTTCTCCTCATTTCTTAGGACCTGTTTGTCTGAAGTTGCTCTTACTACAACGATGGCATCTCCTTCCTGCCAGCAGAAGCCTCTGAGATTCCACTTCCTCTTCCAGCCTGGACCAGCAAGAAGGACATGCAATCAATTTGCCACCCCTTGCGTTAGGTGTGTGTTCCAAGTAGTAGGTACCATTAGAAGTCCTTTGTTTTGTGATCTTAGGACTATCTGTGCTTCCACCAGCCCTGCACTAACTTGTATTTATGTATTAGCTGAATGGACCATGTGAAGGAGCCGGAAGGGACTGTGATGGTTATAAGCTGTCATGGAGTCACCCACTGAAAGACACTGATTAATCAGGAGACATTACAAGATAACCAGGCCTAATTTATTCAAACTTAATTATGTAATTGGTCTCAGGTTTCCCTTCATGAAAGCACTCTGCCACAGTAGTAGAACACAGGAAAGGAGAAAAGTGCTGATATTAAGAAACACCACCACAATGAGGCAATTTATGAAAAGAAATGGGTTACCAAAGTCTCATATAACTGTCAGAGACATTTGCTTTATTTCTTTTGCCATCATAGATCATTTCTATGATCTATGATGGCAAAAGAGGGTCGGCCCGTGCACTATCGATAGCCGGGCCGACCCTCTGGAACAAAATGCCTGTTGAACTACGGCAAGAAGAATGCCTCAAATCCTTCAAGCGGAAGCTCAAGACCTGGCTCTTTGCAAAAGCATACACTTAATTTTTCACTATACCTCACCACTGTCCCCACTCTCCCCATTCCTCCCCTGTTTCCCATTCTACCGCCCCTCTCTCCCCTCCCCTTTTCTCCGCCACCTTCTTTTCTTTCTCTCTGCCCCCCCTCTTTCCTCGCTCTCCTCCCTTCTCTTCCCCATCTTATCTCCTAGCCTGATTAAAATTAACCTCATAGTTTTCTTTCTTTTGTACATATGTATATAATTGCAAACTTTGTTTATAATTTTATTGCAAAACTTCCCATGTTATTGTTCCCCCTCTCGTTAATGCCTTGTTATCATGTTTTTACTGTTCAATGTAAAGCGCCATGCCGTGCGTTTGTTTTTGCGTTACAATGTGAACCGATATGATATCCTGGATGAATGTCGGTATATAAAAATTTTAAATAAATAAATAAATAAATTTCTAATAATTCCTGTATACAGGTCTCTGCCATCTCCTGCCTGATCCCTTCTCTCTGTCACAATGCAGATTATCTCAGTCTCTCAGATTTACTGTTAGGGCTGGATATTCAGAATTACGTGAGCGCGTAGATTTGTGCGCGTAACCCGGCGCGCACAAATCTACGCCCGATTTCATAACATGCGCGTGCAGCCGCGCGCATATTATAAAATCCGGGATCGGCATGCGCAAGGGGGGCGCACACTTGTGCACGCCGAGCCCTAGGGGAGCCCCAATGGCTTTCCCCATTTCTTCTGAGGCCGCTCCGATAGAGAGCGGCCTCGGAGGGAACTTTCCTTCCCCTCCCTTTCCCTATCTAACCCACCCCCAGCCCTACCTAAATCCCCCCCCACCTTTGTTGTCCTATTTACGCCTACCTCTGGCAGGCGTAACTTGCACGTGCTGGCCGGCTGCTGGCGCGCGATTCCCCCGGCACTGCTACCGTGTCAGAGGCCTCGGTCATGCCCCCGGACCGCCCCCAGATCGGCATCCACCCATGCCCCCGGCTCCCTTCCCGTCCCTTTTTCAAAGCCCCGGGACATATGCGCGTCCCGGGGCTTGCGCCCGTCGCCAAGCCTATGCAAAATAGACTCGGCGTGCGCAGGAGGGGTTTTAAAGGGTTACGCACATATGTTACGCCAGTAACCCTTTGAAAATCTTCCCCTTAGGGTTCTTCTTAATACTTACAATGTGCCAAAGAGAGCCTCCTTCTGAAGTTCATAGGATTTAAAATATTCAAGAAACATATCAAAGTGTGCCTGGAGTTCTTCTTAATCAGGTCTGCCCAATAAAACTGGGACTATTTCTGTATCTTTCTGTCATATTTTCTTGGGTGCTAATAGCATCTCTTTGTACTTAATGATCTTTCCTTTCTCCATAAGTAGTAGTAGTAGTAGTAGTGCTCACTTGGAACAGTCAAAGCTATCTTCTCTAGTCTGATCCCTCCATAAGTAGTAAAGATGTGCATTCGTTTTTGCCGAATTGGAAAATTGCAACGAAATTGTCCAATTCGGCATGTTTCAGGGAGCCTGAAAAAAATCAGGATTTTCCCATTTTTTTGCAAAAATTCATTTTTCCGATTAGTGCGCACTAACGGGAGTCAGTGCGCGCTAACTCCCCGTTAGTGCGCGCTAACTCCCATTAGTGCGCACTGACAAAAACTAACAAAAAGTAACAAAAAATAACAAAATCTAACGGTTTTTGTTAGTGCGCACTAACGGGGAGTTAGCGTGCACTAATGGGGAATTAGCGCGCACTAACTAAAAATCGATTTTTCGCAAAAAAAAAGACCCGAACCGAAAAAAAACGACATTTTCCATGGCGGCCGAAAAACGAAGAATGACACGAACACAAAAAACGATGCACATCTCTAATAAGTAGTAGTAGTAGTAGTGCTCACTTGGAACAGTCAAAGCTATCTTCTCTTGTCTGATCCCTCTAGTGGTGTCACATCGTAGGGTGTGCCTGTAACAGAAAGTCTTTTCTCTATCAGTGAAATCCTAATTTGGAAGAACTAGCAGGCTGATGCAAAACAGTGTGCTCCAGCTAGCACACAGGTTAACCCCCTGTTGGATAAATGTTTTGGACGCGCATCCATAACCCCTTATGCAATAAGCGGATTAGTGCATCCAAACGCACATCCAAACCAGCACATAGCTAATAGTGCTCATCACATGTAAATGCCATGCTGCTGAGGCTATTAGCTATTACCCCCTTATGTAAGAAATAAATGAGCACCTGACGCGCACATTTTCACCCTCAAAAATTAACTCCAGCCCCTGAGCTGGTGTTAAGTCTTGAGAAGCCCCAAAAGTTAACAGAAAAGCAGAAAATACTGCTTTTCTGTAATTCCTCTGACTTAATATCATGGCAATATTAAGTCGTAGGAACAAAAAAAGGAGTAACGTAAAAAAAAAAACTTTTTTAAAGTCTTGTCGGCGATTAGTTTAGGAAAACGGATGCTCAATTAATGACATCCATTTTCCTAAGCCGTGGCTGTGCACAGGTTAGGAAAACGGACACTCGTAAAATTGAGCACGTCCGTTTTCCTAACTCACACACAGCCACTTCTCCTGGGCACCCGATGCTATGGACATGCTAGGAATGCACAATTTATCCCTAGTGCATCCTTTTTAGCACGGCAGCTCATTTTTCTGTTGCAACGAGTGCCCAAGAGAGGTGATTGTGTACGCTTTAAAAAAATGTGTGTCCAGTTTGGCTAGGTATTTTTAGCGCATCGTATTGCATTGGCCTGTAGGTGAGTGGTAGGTGGGATTCAATAATGAAAGGGCAACTTTAAGTGAATGAAGCTGCCAAGAATGAGGCATACAATGAATGCTAAGTACTGAGATCATTTTCTGGCAAAGGGACTTAAGGAGAATTACTCTGGCTACAATGCTTTTTTCTTTTTAGGTTTTTCAAAGTTGCACTTTCTATTATACAGGGCAGTTTGGGACCCTATTATGCTCGCTACTTGTTTGGCTTTCAGTTAGCTATAAGAATAGGGTACAGCTATTTATTTATTTTATTTAATAACTTTTATATACCGGCATTAGTAGGAAACATCATGCCGGTTCACATGACAACAAAAGAGTGGAAAATGCATTATAACAGGGCGGTGGGTGAGGAATAACAGCAACAGAGGAGGCAAGAAGATATAGGTCTGAAAACTGATTAACAGTAACTAAATAATAAAAAATTCAACAAGTAATAAATTAGAAATGTACTGAACGGATAACAGTACCAGTAGAATATTTACAAAGTATCTGGGACGATCTGAGAGGGGAAGCATCTGGGGCAGAGGTTGGGAGGAGAAAGAGGATTAGTCTGGATAGGCTTGCTGGAACAACCATGTTTTTAGTTTCTTTTTAAATTTAATTGGGCAGGATTCTAGATGAAGCATCGTGGGCATGGAGTTCCAGCGTGTGGGGCCTGCAATAGAGAGAGCTCGTTCCCTAGTTGATGCGAGGTGTGCTGTTTTTAAGGACGGGACTTGCAGGGTTCCTTTGTGAACTGTTCTCGTAGGACGATTCAGTGAGACAGCGCTGAATGGTATGTCCAGCCAGTAGAGATGTGAATCGTGTCCTCGATCGTCTTAACGATCGATTTCGGCTGGGAGGGGGAGGGAATCGTATTGTTGCCGTTTGGGGGGGTAAAATATCGTGAAAAATCGTGAAAAATCGTAAAAAATCGAAAAAACGTAAAATCGCAAAACCGGCACATTAAAACCCCCTAAAACCCACCCCCGACCCTTTAAATTAAATCCCCCACCCTCCCGAACCCCCCCCAAATGACTTAAATAACCTGCGGGTCCAGCGGCGGTCCGGAACGGCAGCGGTCCGGAACGGGCTCCTGCTACTGAATCTTGTTGTCTTCGGCCGGCGCCATTTTCCAAAATGGCGCCGAAAAATGGCGGCGGCCATAGACGAACACGATTGGACGGCAGGAGGTCCTTCCGGACCCCCGCTGGACTTTTGGCAAGTTTTGTGGGGGTCAGGAGGCCCCCCCCAAGCTGGCCAAAAGTTCCTGGAGGTCCAGCGGGGGTCAGGGAGCGATTTCCCGCCGCGAATCGTTTTCGTACGGAAAATGGTGCCAGCAGGAGATCGACTGCAGGAGGTCGTTCAGCGAGGCGCCGGAACCCTCGCTGAACGACCTCCTGCAGTCGATCTCCTGCCGGCGCCATTTTCCGTACGAAAACGATTCGCGGCGGGAAATCGCTCCCTGACCCCCGCTGGACCTCCAGGAACTTTTGGCCAGCTTGGGGGGGCCTCCTGACCCCCACAAGACTTGCCAAAAGTCCAGCAGGGGTCCGGAAGGACCTCCTGCCGTCCAATCGTGTTCGTCTATGGCCGCCGCCATTTTTCGGCGCCATTTTGGAAAATGGCGCCGGCCGAAGACAACAAGATTCAGTAGCAGGAGCCCGTTCCGGACCGCTGCCGTTCCGGACCGCCGCTGGACCCGCAGGTTATTTAAGTCATTTGGGGGGGGGTTCGGGAGGGTGGGGGATTTAATTTAAAGGGTCGGGGGTGGGTTTTAGGGGGTTTTAGTGTGCCGGCTCACGATTTTAACGATTTATAACGATAAATCGTTAGAATCTCTATTGTATTGTGTTCCATAACGGTTTAAGACGATATTAAAATTATCGGACGATAATTTTAATCATCCTAAAACGATTCACATCCCTACCAGCCAGTGGGAATTGTGAGAGAACAAAGATTTGTGTATGGTGGTTAGTGTTTTATAGAGGATTCGGGAGGGGTTGGGGAGCCAATGTAGGTCTTTCAAGATAGGAGTAGTGTGGTCAGTTTTCCGGGTATTGGTAATGATTCTGGCTGTTGCATTTGTCCAGTTATGAGTCAAGCTATTAAGATAGCCTCCCTCAATGTACAAGGGATCTTGTCTCCTATAAAGAATTTGTTAGTAGAAATCAGATTCATGTTCTTTTTCTGTAAGAGATACATCTATCTCACCAGGAACATGAAAAACTCAAATTTGGTTGGGTGGGGCAGATTTATTATTTATCATATAATTCAAGAAGTAGAGGGGTGTGCATTTTAATTAAACTATTCCTATACATGTCCATCAATCATACTCTGACCCTAACAGCAGAAATGTTCTGTTACAGTGGTCTTTGCGCTTTTCATTCACGCTAACAAATGTGTATGGACCTAATACAGAACAACCAGAGTTCTTTAATTCTTTCATGGATAAAATTTAATTATTTGGCTTTGAGCATTTAGGTATGGGAGGTGACCGGAACATGCACTTAGATCCTTCCTTAGATATAATCTCAGTACCTAAATCAGGTCAAACATTTTCCCCAAGCAGTAGAAATCTAATTAAAGGATATTTGAAGACATCAGCATCCAAATGAAAAAGATATAAGATAACACCTTTTTTTCTCATCCAGACTAAACAATTACAATAGGCTGGATTATTTTCTGTGCACCCCCAATCTGGTCTTCCGAGATACAGTTAGTGAAATTTTACTGAGCACAATCTCTGACCACCATCCAGTGAGCCTTTCCCTTAATGTTGAGAGCTCGAACTCTAAATCTTATTGCTGGAGACTTAATACTGCTCTCCTAGGAGATACGAGGTTTTGATTAAGGAAACAGCAGATGAGTTTAATTTGCATAATCCCGAATTGGGGATGGGAAGTCCTGAAGACAGTTTTAAGGAGCAAAATAATCAGTTTAGCTAATTTCATGCAAAGGGAGTGAAGGAAAATGGCAAATCTTCTCATGTCCAAAATTAAAGCACTCAAGAAATTACATAAAAAGGATTGTTCATCCCTTACATTTAAAAACTGGAAGCTTGTAGAAAGGATTTGCAATCTTTAGAGGTAGGCAAAATAGAAAAAGCTTTAAAATGTACCTGATTAAAATTTTACAAACATGGTGATAAACAAGGTGCTTTTCTAGCCACAGTTGTTAAAAAGTAAATAACCAAATCTAGTATATTACAGATTAAAAATTGGGCCGGGATATGAATGTCTACTCCTAAAGATATTGAGGATACCTTTATCTGTTATGTCACAAAATTATACAGTCCTCCCCCTGTCAATACTGAGGATATTGCTAACTTCTAAAATCAGTTAAATCTCCACTGTAGAACAGAACAACAAAAAGAAAAATTGTCACTTCCTTCCTTTATTTATTTATTTAACATTTTTCTATACCGACATTCGCACGAGACATCACATCGGTTTCCAGATAACAGCAAATTCAGCCAACAGGGCTTTACATTGTAACTGATATTATAACTAGGGGGAGGGGAGGGGAGGGGGCAGGGCAGTAATTTGGAACTGAATGAGTATGCTGGGAAGAGAGTAAGGGAATAAGGAGGATTATTTACAAAAAAATATATCCCTAGACGAACTTCAGACTGCGGTCAAAGCATTACCAGAAGGTAAATGCCTGGGCCTGAGTGGGTTTCCAATCGAGTTTCATAAAAAATTCTTATTGGTGGTTGCCCCTTTTTTATTTCAGATATTCAGTTCTACGGGTTGAGAGTCCAGTCTGGCAGATGCTACTATCACCCTCCTACACAAAAAAGGGAGAGATGCCACAGACTGTGGATCCTATAGACCAATATCTCTTCTGAATACTGATATAAAAATCCTTGCAAAGATTCTACAGCTCAGACTGGAGTTCATTCTGCCCAGTATAATTCACTTAGATCACATGGGTTTTATAAAGTACAGGGTTTCTGCAGCCAATGCACGACGATTGTTCAATATATTGCATATGCCCAAACATAAGGGTACCTGGGGCTTGATTATTTCGTTAGACACAGAGAAGGCCTTTGATCGACTGTTGTGGCCTTTCCTGTTTGTTACCCCGAGGAAGGCGGGCTTACCTGACCGCATTATAGCTTGGATTGAAGCAATGCATTTATGCCCAAGAATGTGGCTTCTCATTAATAGAGCACTTTCTCCTTTCATTAATATTGAAAGAAATCTAATTACATACAGGCAAAAGTCTGTAAAAGTCAGCTTTAATGTCCCATCTAAGGAGGCGGAGCTAATTGAGTCACTCAGCTTACTGCTTCTACAGACTAAACCCTGATAAGCCAGAGCTGAGAACATGCAGACATTAATTATTATAAATATGGAGTTCCAGAGTGGGAAAACTGGATGTCTGTCTATATAAATATGGATTTTTAAAGCTTAACTGAAAGCTGACATGATATTGTCTGGTCAGTCTGCAATCAGGGAATAAGACCTTGCTAACATTCCTAAGGCATAGTAAACCTTCCCCACCTGCTCCAGTTTCGCACCCCTATAGATTACAATAACATATGGACAATTTGCTAGACTTTTTTCGGATGCATTTTTTCAGGCTCTGTACTTTACAGCCACAGGAACCATCTGTCAGTAGAACAGCCTTCAGGCTATTAATGGGATGCCAGCCCAAGCAAGCTCTGAATAGCAAAGGACTTTAATGCTGTGAGATACCCCAGACTAACAGCAGCTTTTAAGTTTTAGGCTATTGCATTAGAAAATAATCTTGGTCCCATTATTGTGGTGTGCACTCTATATCTAGTGATTATGCATGAACTTCTCATAATTTTTTATTTTTTTAAATTTTATTTTGATTTATATTCCACTTTTTACAGCGCTTCAAAGTGGATTACATTCAGGTACATTACATTGTGTACCTAGTAGTGACTCCCCAGCAGAGACCCTCAGCCTTTCTGACATGACTTTCAAGTCAGGACTTTAAATTATACACTCCTGTGTTCTCAAATGATTGTAAATGATCCACAACCAATGTACTGTAATTGATTTAAAATTTGTTATATTCAACTTTGTAGTCATTCTTGGAAAAGGTAGAATATCAAAATACCTATAAATACATAAATAAATATATAAATAAATAGTGATGTTACATCTGATTAGCGCCTCTGAGAGGAGAGGAATGAGTGCAGGATCCATGCTCACTCAAAAGTTTGACCTCTCAGCTGAGGCTGCCAGTTAGGGTGCCAATTGACATTTTATTTTATTTATTTCAGTTTTTGTGTAGTGCTTTTGAACAGAGCACCACAGACAGTGGATAAATTAGGGTTGGTAGGATAAACCTTTCCAAAAATGTCTTGAAACAAAGATCCAACTGGCCTGAAGTGGATCACTGTCTGTTAGGATTATGCCTGCTACACAGCCTCATCCTACCCTGCTGTCACCTGCAATGATGCCTCCTCACCAGCAGAGGCCTCCAGAGAGCTTAGCTTCCACCCTTGCCAAGCTGCTCCTCTTTTCCTGTGCCATGCCCAAGTTTCAGCCCCATGTAAACCTGCCTTGCCATTGTATCCTTTACTTCGCATGGAGTCACCCCTGGTCTCTCTGCAGCAGGTTTTGAGGGCCACAAGGACAACTGGGAAGATAGACACTTGGGGAGGAGCAGTACAACTGCTGAAAGAAGTTTCTTTTCCCCTTTTAAGTAATTTTTCTTCTGGGTTTCTTAGACCCTCCCCCATTCCTTGCTTTTAGGAAAGGAGCTGCAGCTGTCCTTGATATTAAAAGCAGACCTTCTCGGGCAGCTCCTTTTTCAGGGTGTGAGGAGGGCAGGTTTGGTAGCCTTCCACCTTGAGGTGAAAGCAGGCTGCAGGTGACAGCCCCATTTTTCTTTGCACCCCCTCCCATCCCTTCTGAAAGAGAAGGGTGTGATTTTTCCTTTGATTAAACAGTTTTTTTTGTTCCCCTTAATTAAAATCCTCACTTGTTCTTGCTGTTAATCAGGGATGATAAGTGGAATATCTCGGGTCTTGAAGAAGTGAGAAAAATGTGGGAAAAGTTCTTACAAAGAAAAAAAGAACCCATCAAGCTGCTATAAAAAGAAACAACTCCACAGGCTGAGAGTCCAGGTGAGGGGACCACTTGATGTCCCCTTCTTGGACAGTAATGCCAACAGATGACTGGAGAAGTAATGACAGACCATTGATTTAGTGACAACCAATAAACCACCCCTGACCCATTAAGGGGGAGAAAAGACATCGCCTTACAAAGAATAGCCCTGACTCTCCTAGCCAGCAAGGAGGAGGAGAGCCAGCTGCCTTTGAACTTCAGGAGGGATATAATTTGTCTTCCCACGGCTCCCAGAAAAGCCTCTCCAGGGCCACATGTACCCCCCTGTACAGGAAATATCATGTCCCCTATGGATGATTCTCCTGTCATTCCCGGGGAACTCCCAGGAGGAGGCAGGGCTTATAAGGGCACCAGAGATACTCTTCCTTGAAAACACAGGGCAGCCCCACTTTCCCCAGATCTAGAAAAGGATAACAGGAAACAGAAAAGACTCCTGGCGACTGCAGGTGCTGAGCTGCAGGCTGTCAAGGGACAATCACTGCCCTTGTCACATGTGGACCCTCTCTTTGTTAGACAGGAGCCCCCTGTGGAAACAGTGATATGGGTGCCGATTGATTCGCAAGTTAGAAAAGAGAAGCCTGCCCTCTCCTTGCTTTCTGGACAGGGGAAACCGCCTGATGAAGTGGTAAAAGAACAAGGGGTCACCATGAGAATGGTGGAGATCCCCAGGAATGACAATAAATAAATAAATAAATACTGTGGATGGGGGTTTAGACATTTTATAAACCATTGTTCCATATATAGATCACAATGCTTTACAAAGTGACATTCAGTTATGGCTCAACAAAAAAAAACAATGGTTACAGAGGTAGAATTCCTATACATGTATTAATATCTACCTTATGAATTTTCTATTACATATTAATAACATCTCTCACTGGATTTATTTTTATGTTTCTTTTATTACGTTTTGTCTTTGTGGTTCTCTATTTTCAGGTGTATTCGGTTAATTCATACATTTTTTGAATAGCCATGTTTTTAGTTCGCATTTAAATCTCTTTCTATCAGGTAAAATATATAACATCTTAGCGAGTTCCATAGCTTTGGGCCCGCTACAGAAAACACATGATCTCTTATTTGCATCTAATGTGTGCTCTTTATTGATGGAATTGTCAATAGTCCTTTATTTTGGGATCTTAATGTTCTCTGAGATGTGTACGGTTGTAGTGTCATTCCTAAAAAGCTGGAGTTATTGTAATGAATGGACTTACAATCTAAGGCCTGGATTTATCAAAAATGCAGTAAATATCACATGTGATGGGGAAGGGAGGGAGAGAGAGAGACTAGCTATAATTCCCTGACCTTAGATAGGTATTTATATCCCTATGGGAGGCCCACCTAGTAACTCGAGGTGAGGTTTAGGTATTAGTGTAGGGGGTTAGGGACCACTTTGATATTCAATGTGAGACATACAAATAGAACAGTGCTCTCTTTTTAACATTTGATGACCCTTGGAGTGAGGAAACTCACCCAAAGATGAGATTTGTGCAATGTTCTCTCAACCTAGCTTGATGGACTCTCTACCTGGGTTACATCAGGCTAGGTTGAGAGAACATTGCACAAATCTCATCTTTGGGTGAGTTTCCTCACTCCGAAGGTCATCAAATCTTCACAAGAGAGCACTGTTCTTACGTCTCACATTGAATGTCAAAGTGGTCCCTAACCCCCTACACTAATACCTAAACCTCACCTCAAGTTACTAGGTGGGCCTCCCATAGAGATATAAATACCTATCTAAGGTCAGGGCATTATGGCTTTTCTCTCTCTCTCTCTCTCTCTCTCTCACTCATATGTGGGGTAGCCCCTCTGTTAGGTGGCCATGCAATGAGGATCACAAGCAAAGAGAGTTTAAACTCTTTCCTTAGCTGTGCCTTCCTCCCATACCTTACACTCACCAACAGGAACTGAAAATGAGGCATTAACCAAGATTGACTCTAGGCTAACCAGTGCCCTATGTGAAAACTGAAATTGGCAGGTCACCTCTTGGTGGCAGCTCTCTCTCCTTCAGCAGTGGCAGTGCCTCCTTCCCCTCTGCCTAGCACCAGTATACCCAGATCTGCCCCTCTTCTCTCCCCCCTTTCTTGCCCAGTAGCCTCCTCCCTGTAGACTGATCCTTCACCTACCACCACAGACGGAAGCTTTGTTTCTCCTGCACAGTGTTTCAGTCTCCTGCCCACAGACATCATATGAAAGAGTGTGGGGGGATGGCACCCCCTTGAGCCTAGAGCCATGTGTGGCTACCCATAATCCACATTCTCCCCTGACTGCTATTAATCCAGCAACAGAGGCACTATGGAGTAGATTCACACTAGGTATCTTTAGACTTCAGGATGTAATTAGCAGATGACCATCAGGTTTTTACCAAATATCTATTATCATTAAAAGAAATATTCTGTTGTTCAGTGTGTTTTCAAATTCAGCAGGTTATGTGCAATAGCCTTATTAAAGACATTCAGAGTAAGCAGGAGGTGGAACTTTTTTATGGGTATTGAAGTGCTGGTATTTTCTCCAGTGACTTCTATGGAGCTGGTATAAATAAGTGTTTTAGCAAGTGTAGCAATGAGGAAGCATGGAGAATAAATTATGTGAAGAAGTTTTTGGCAACTTATCCTTAGATCATGCTGACATCATGAGCATACCCAGTGCAGTTTCCACACTTTTTCTATAGAGATTGATGTCAGCTAAGTGACTTTGCCTGCCCAATAATAAGGCTGCTTATGTTTTCTGAAATCCCTCATTAAATGTCCTTTTTCATGCTGTTTATTTTCTGCTTTTTAGTATTTCAAAGCAGATTATATTCAGGTACTGTAGGTATTTCCCTGTCTCCAGAGGGCTCACAATCTAAGCTTGTACCTGAGGCAACAGAGGGTGAAGTGACTTGCACAAGCTCACAAGGAACCACATTGGGATCTGAACCCTGGTTTCCCCTGGTTTATAGCCCAGTGCGCTAACCATTAGGCTACTCCTCCTCCTATGTAGCCTTTTGTTCAGTTTCTGCTCCAGCTTTCTATAGCAAATGTTTTATTTGCTAGTAGTTTGCCCAAATAGATATTCACCTGAGCCTCCTTTCCTGCCTCATAAGCTGACTAGGGATTGGGATCCCTTCATGGTCATCAAAGATGGAGGAGAAAAGCAAGCTTGCTTACCATAAACGTGTTCCATAGATAGGTGGATGAATTAGCCATAAGCTGTGGGTGATGTCATCAAGTGGCACTGAATGGAACTCTCTCTCCTATGGGCCGATTCAGTAAAGTCCGCGGGAGAGCGGGCGAATGCCTGCTCTCCCGGCGCGCGCACAGGCCACTCACTTGTGCACACAATTCTCTATTTAAATTAGGCCTGGCGGTAGAAACAGGCAAAAGGAGGGGTTAGGGACACTAGCGCGTCCCTAGTGCCTCCTTTTGGCCCAGAGCGGCGGCTGTCAGCGGGTTTGACAGCCGACACTCAATTTTGCCAGCGTCTGTTCTCGAGCCCGCTGACAGCCACGGGCTCGGAAACCGGACACCGGCAAAATTGAGCGTCTGGTTTTCGACCCGACAGCCGCGGGCCGACTTCAAATTTTTTTACCCTTCGGGACCTCAGACTTAATATCGCCATGATATTAAGTGGGTGCCCGAAGAAATTAGCGCCTACCTTTGGGTAGGCGCTAATTTCTGAAAGCAAAATGTGCGGCTTGGCTGCACATTTTTGTTTTTTGAATCGCGTGGGAATACCTAATAGGGCCCTCAACATGCATTTGCATGTTGAGGGCCCTATTAGGTTCAGTGGGTTGGACGTGTGAATAAGGGGTAAGGGAAAACGCGTGTCCAATGGCGGGTTAACAGTGCACTACTGTATTGGCCCGTAAGTTAGTAGAGTGAAGTGAGGGGGGTCTAACCAAAAGGTTATTTGTTTCCAACTGTTTCCTGTCATTTCTTGGACTAAGCAGCTCATCACAGAACAAATAAGTTTCAACTAAGGGGTTGTGCTGCAGAAAAGTAGGCTATGCTATTCTAACAATACCAATGTATTGTACAAGAAAAATGCAGCATCCAAATATGTTCCCCAGCTTACAGGCATGTCTGGGACAGATTCACCAAGGCTTTTTCCCTGTGTTGAGTCCATTGGAAAAGACCTTGATGAATTAGGGCCTTTGTTTCCTTCATAATCATTGCTTTGTCTGAAAGGGTGTCAAACATAACTATTTTCTATAAATGTAACAGAGAGAGAAGGAAAGTAAATGGAAAATGAAAGTAACTTTACTTTATTTCAAGGTTTTTCTTTTCTTGAGGCCCATTAACAGTTGCCAACAGGAAGTGACAGGGAGCATTCCAACAAAACAGGTAATTTAGCCATCCAGCTGGCTTGGCAGAGAGGATATATTAAATCCTCATGGTACTTGGCAGACAAGTACAGGAGTTTAAAGGGGCAGGTGGTGGAGCTTGGCAAAGTTGGCCAATTCCAGTTCTGAAGTGCCCGGCGCTGTCACAGTTTCAGATCCGTCAGGGACCTCAGGACGAAGGTCGGGAGAGGTTCTTATTTCAGCAGAAAGCAGCAGAAATTGGCAAACAAAACAAGGCAAATCTCACTCTCCTAAGCTGCCATTCATTGTTATAAATCTCAGCACTTTGCAGGTGCTTTAGGAATCAGTTTCAGAGTAGCATGGAGACAACAGCAAATTTTGGTTCATCCTGACTTTCCTCCCCACCTCATGATGGCAAATATATCAGGTATTCTGGAACTATTCCACGAAAATTACTTTGGTGTTGCAGGCATGGTTTGCAAAATTAACAAGACAATTAATGTACTAGAGCAGGCCCAGTGGGTGTCAACCATGATGGGGTGGCACAGATGGGAGGGCAGCGGACTGGACCCACCAAAGGGAACAGTGAGAGGCCCATGCATCCGCTGGTGGACTCCATCCCATCGGCAGCTGAAGAAGAGGGAGCTCATTTTGCAGCTCTTCCTCATGTGCCCACCAGCCCCGCGGTAAACACTGGCGGTGCTATCACTTCCTGTCTGCTCATCTTGTGTATGTCTGTGTTCTGCATGTGCAAGCGAGGTGAGGTATTCTGCTAGCATTGTAGTTTCTATGTAGGAATTCAGAGCAGACTGGTTTGTTTGTTCTGCTTTCCTAATCGGAGGTGTTTTAGGGCCTGGTGCAATATTTGCCTTTTCAATAGATCTTGTTGGTCCTGTTTGAGTGCTTGTGGTTTTGGTATGGGAATTTTACTATAATGTTGTCATTCGGTTTACTCAAGGCTGTCCCAGGGGCCAAACCCATACCTAAAATGCATTGCAATTTAACTACATGAAATAATTTTGTGTATATTTTTAATAATTTTAAAATACACCATTAATTTCAAAATGTTCATCTGATTGTCTGTCACCGGAGCTGGTCAGACCATGGTGCTGAACAACAGTGAAATGTGCTTTATTAGTCATTCTTGGCTTTTTGTCTGACATGGCAGTTTCCTCTTGCTCCTTTGGGTTTCCATCTCACTTGGAACCAGGGCCGGGATTTGGTACCATGAGCTTTCACTTGCAATTACGTGGGAGTTCAGTCCCCATTTCATATTCTCCTCCCAACTTATTTTAGTCCAATCGTGGCAGCAGCAATCCCTGGCCTGAGGACGTATGCCTGGTCTCACTCTGGAATCCTACAACCATGGGCCTTACGTCTGGCCCCTTGGAGCTGCCATTCCTCCTCCAGATGCTTTGCATGCTGTCTCCACAACATTCCTAGTCCTGGCTGACATGAGGAGCTGAAGACCTGAGCTGGGAATTGAAGACTGCTACCAGGCCCACCAGTCATACTTTTTTTTTTTTTTTTTAACTTGTTTGAGTGCTGCCTTTTCCTTCATGGGGCCAGGCCAAATAAGTGTTTCAGAGCATATGTAAATAAGGTAGTATGAATATTAAAGTATGGGTGGCCTTTTTGGCTTCTTGTCCTTTGTTCAAGCTGATGTTATTTTTTGAGTGTGCTACATGCACTTCTTACATCCTTTTCTACAGGAGGCCGTTGGACTCACTTTGCCTATCTGAAAAGGGATAATGAAGTGTATGCATATATTAATGAGGCTGAAAATGAATTCTTTGGCTTAGAGGAGGTCAGCCCTAAATGCCTCATTAGTGCTCATTAGTGGTCTGCTTGCTGCTCTTTGGCCTTCTGAAGTTGATTGTCTCTATTTTAGCATAATGTTTAAAAGATTTAGTCAACCCTCCCGAATAGCTGTTTGCCATAGCTTCCTTTCTGACTTCATACTTCATTCCTTTCATCCTTCCTTTCTGACTTCATACTTCATTCCTTTCATCACTTCATATTTATTTCCTGCCTTATCTTCTTTCCAGCTTGTTGCAAGCTTCCAAGTTCTCTTCCCTGTTGATTGTAACTTTCGACTCATTCCTACCTACTGTTTATCTTTCGTTTACTTGAATAGTTACCCCAGTTTTTATTCTTGTTAATTGTAAACCGATCCGATATGGTTATTTACTATGAAGGTCGGTATATAAAACTGTTAAATAAATAAATAAAATACTGGGTGAACTGGCAGATAGGTTTTTATTGGGTTAGTGTTTCCAAATGAGTTAGTGTTGCATATTCCACGACACAAAATGAAATTCAGTCAGAAAGTAGGGTATGTTGGGTGCAGTTTCAATCCCTTAAATTTATTGATAGTGCTCAGCTTAAAAATAGCAGTATATTACCTGCTTTCAGTCTTCAAGGGTTCACGCACCTGCATCCAGTCCCCATAACGTTTTCCTTAGCTTCTGCAGTCTCTCTCCTGCTGCAGTAGGTCCATTAACAGATTCACCATGACATACAGTCAGGCTTAGATTTGCCAATAGTGACTAGTTATCGTAGAGAATGGCTATGAGAGTATAATCTTCCCCAGTTTCTTCGTTCTCCTGAGGTCACTCTTTTAGTCAAGCTTACATTTTAAGAACATTAAGCTTGTTAACAGATGATTGTGTGGCAAGTACTACAGAGGAAGGAGATTTGTAATGGGGAGGAACCTCATCGACAGTCAGAGTGGGGGATACTTCTCCCATGCAGAACTATGGCTTAACCCAAATGGATCTACCAGTCCAGTAGCATATGCCTCTGGTACAGAGTAAGATAAGCACTATATAAATACACATGGCCAGCTCAGTGAAACTGCAGATGGATCATGAAATCAGTTATGGATCTATGGAGTGGTACCACCAATGTGCAGAGCTATGGATGGCGATGGCAAGAGCAATAGTTGGCAAGTACTGTAGGGGAAGGGGATTGGGAATGGGAAGGAACCTCATGGACAGCCATAGGTGGTGGATGCCTGGAAGTAGTCCAGAGAAAGGTGACCAAAATGGAGTGGGGTCTGCAACAAAATCCATATCAGAAGAGACTGGAGGAGAGGCTGTGCAGGAAGATGTAATAAAGATCCTCCCTCAGGTATCTGAGAGGCATTAATGAAGCACAAACATCAAACTTTTCCAATGGAAAGAAAACTATAGAAGTAGGGGTTCATGCTATGAAATTCCTGGGGAGGGGGGGGGGGGTTGCTCAGAATCAACATCAGGAACTATTTCTTCACAGAATGCATAGTGGAAACATGGAATGCCCTCTCGAAAGGGATGGTGAAGATGAGAACGGTGATGGAATTCCAAAGGATATGGGATAAACACTGCAGATCCCTAGAGGCTAGAGCAGGGGTGGGCAATTCCAGTCCTCGAGGGCCACAAACCTGTCGAGGTTTTAGGATATCCTAATGAATACGCATGACATAGATTTGCATACAACTGAGGCAGAGTGCATGCAAATCTCTCTCATGCATATTCATTAGGGATATCCTGAAAACCAGACTGGTATGTGGCCCTCGAGGACCGGAACTGCCCACCCCTTGGCTAGAGGATGGATATGAAGAAATGGGGAAACCTATGTTAACCTCAGGTGTAACACTTCTGCATGGGGGTAACCTGCATAAAGCGGCAGTTACTACCCTTAACATTAGGCATATGGGAAATGTGCAGGGAGCAGTAATTAATATTCTTAACAAAAGGCATGGAGGTAACCTACATGGAGCAACAGTTACTATGAAAAGCAACTTGTTCAGTAGACTGAATGGACCATTTGGTGTTTATCTGCCATCATTCACTATGTTTTCACCCCAGCTTTTCTTAGTACAGCTGGTTTAGTAAGCATTGCTTTGTAAGTGCTGATAAATGGCACCAAAGCTGTGTAGTTGAGTCATTTTCATGTAGTATTTGGAAAATAACTCTGTAGGCAAAAAATGTAGCACTCTTAGGAACTGCTAAGTTTATTTGAGATTATTTCTGATCCTGAGCCTTTTTAATACTGTTTTAGCATCGGTGTAATATGGGAGCAAAGTCATAGGACTGCATTTACCTCTGACTACATAGTTCTTATTTCATTTTTATTTTTGCCTGCATGATTGTACTGTTTTGTCTTGTCTCATTTTACTGTTTTTATGGTTTTATGATTTTAATATTTAATTTTTGTATCTTTTGTGCACCTGTTATTGCCTAGAGCCCAGCACCAGATATAAATTAATAATAAAGAAATAAGAGAGACAGAGAGGTAGAGATTGTGGGATGGCACAATTTGGTACAGCCCCTCCCTTTGAGGGAGCTGGGATGGCCATCCCCTTGTGAAGTAATAAAAACAACACTCTCCCTTAGAAAGCGGGACAGTGCAGTTTTGATTTTGGAAATTAGAGGAGGTGTTGGAGTTTTTCTTTCATTGGATTTTGGGCCTACCCTTGGACTCAGATAGCACCTGCCTGTAGTTCTTAGGTAAGCTTGAGGAAGCTGCCTCTATAGTTCACACCTTGGCTGCTGGGAAGGCTTTCAGGTTTGTTTTGAGTTTTTGCATTTTTCTTAGTATAAAGCCTGCGAGAACCCTGGATGTTGCCTGGGGAGGGGTTATGAGGAAAACTTTCCTGAGGCCCAGAAGAGGGAAGACCTGCCCCTCTGCAACCTCCTTGAGGACAGAGGAATGGTGGTGACCTGCTGCAGAGATCTTCTGGTGTTTGGAATTGGTTTTGGGGGAAAAAGACATTTTGATTAGAAGAGCTGGGAGGAAGAGTTGTTTCTACCCCCCACCCCCCCTTGGAAAAAGGAATCATTGAGAGCTGTGTGTTCCAATGTGGGTCCCTTCCATCGTGGGATTCATGAGAGTGAGAGAGATTGGGAGAGACATTGGAGAACTGTGAGTAAGACCAATTTAGATCTATTAAGGAACCCCAATTTGAGTCTTCACCCCTGGAGAGAGAGAGGAAATTGGGATCCTCTGTGCATACATTGTTTTGCCATTTTTGCCAGAACTGGAGTTCTGCCCACACAAGGATGCCCTGGCCCACTTGGGAACCTCATTTTGTCCATGCCTTCGAGGGTAAGTGTTTCTCCTGCCTGCTGGTAAGAGACCCTTGCACAGATAAAGGAAAGACTATAAAGAGCAAAAATAAAATCTATGGTGCTAAGGACTGTTTTGAACTGTGCCATTACTTTATCTGATTCACCTTCAGTAAAGTATTTCATTTGGACACTCAAACCGGGTCTCCCGTGTGTTATTGGCACTGACAGCAGTAAAAGAGATATACCTCTCCCAGGAAAAAGACAAAAGAGTCACAGAGATACCTGCTGGACCCTGGAAAAGAAATTTCTTCCCCCACTAATAAAGGACTTAGGTACTAGGGGAAAGAGAGACGTGTGAGAGCTAGCGTGTGGATGCAGTCCCAAGAGATACAAATTCTTTTATGGCTCCTGTGTTATATAGTAGCAGTGATGATTACAACAGAAAGACATAAAACCATAAAAAGAGATGGGATGGGAGGACAGACTTGTATTTGTTTATCTTTATCAATATTTTTTCTGGGGACAAAGCAGCCCAGTACAACCAGCAACCAAACAAATAGGGTGGGAGAACCAAACTGAGAGCTAGAAAGCAACCAACATTGAGGCACCAAATCTCCCATACTGGTACACAATAGGCATGGCAGGTAGGCATTATGTGAGTTAATTTTCAAAGGAGTTACATGTATAAATGTAACATATTATAGCAATTTTCAAAAATCCACTTACACATGTAAAGTGCATTTATACATGTAAAATCCAGTTTTTAAGCATGTAAATCCTGTTGAAAATTATCTCCATTAAGAGCAAAAACCCCAAGGTGGTATATCAGGAGCTGGCAGGTAGTTAGGCAGAGCAAATGTTGCTGAATGAAAGACTTTAAGGTGAAGGATAAGGGGTTTAGCATCAAAGCAGAGTGGCACTGGAGATGTCTGTCTTCCTGTGAAATTTCTTGCCACTTGTCAGATTTAGTATAAGAGAAGGATCTATCATCAGTATAATTTTTGAGACATGAGCTTTTATTTCATTCCCTACTAGAGCTTAATCTTGATACTTGGAAAAATGTTGTGTTTTCTGTGAACTTTGCTTTCTGAATGAAACTTTAGTTTCATTCACAACATATAATTGGTTTCTCATCAGTGTGATTTTCCTGGTAAGTTGTGAGGTTTGTATAATTAAAAAAGGTTTTACCATATTCTGTAGCTGAATACAGTCTCTTCCTTTTATTGATTTTCACATATTGCTGTAGTTCTTTCTGCCTTCTGTGACATTTACCACATTCAGAACATGCAAATGGACTCTAATCTGCATGATTTATATTTTACCTGTATTTATTTCTTGTGACTGTGAGTTTTGTGAACAAAACACACCAACTCAACCAACAAACAAACAGAATTGGAGAACCAGGCTTGGATTGTAGAGGGGTAGAACAAATAAAGAACCGTAAAAGTAGTGGAGAGAAACAATAATTTTTTTTTAAATTTTTTTCATATTTTTTTCTGGGGGTAAAACACCCCAGTCTAATCACCAAATAAACAGGGTGGGAGAATAAGGCTGGGATTATAGAGGAGTTAGAATGAAACAAAGAACTGAAAAACAAGTAGAGGGGTAGGATAATTTTTTTTTTTTTTTCATATTTGTTTTCTGGGAAAATTACACCACAGTATAACCAACATCAGCAAACAACACAGAGGCACCAAAATACCCATACTCATACCTAATAGGTATAACAGGCAGGTATGCAGAGAGGTTACTGTCAGCCCATGTGGTGAAAAAAGATGCATGGCAGGCAGACAGAGATGTGACAGTCAGGCTCCTGTGCTGGTATAAGTAGCATCATTATAATGAAAATAACCACACACTTAGGAAATTTCATAGATATATCTGAAAAGTGGAACAGCTCATACATATAGATGCTGTTTATGTGCCATTTGAAAAACCAAACCGCATTCACTTATTTAAAGGGATGCCATATATGCACCACCCAAGTGATTTGCCACCTTTAAACATAATCATAGGGTTCCACTTTTCAAGATCTCCAACCAATATCTCAGTAAAATACATATTATCTACCCATATGTGTACCCACCTCTTTGTTTATGATGAATTCCATTTATTTTCTTGGACCTGACATTAGTCTATAGATGACTGACTCCAGCCAAGGCACTACCTGCACCCTGCTCTACTTTACCCGATTTCTGAAATATTAAGTATGGAGGTCATCCACCCATTGCACTAAGTGTCTGTAGTACCCAGAGATGGATTTCACCCAGTCTTAGTGCTTTATTCATTTTTACCTGGTTCTGTTCTTTCTTTAGCTGCTCTTGGGATATGCAGACTTCATGGTGCTTAATGTTTAAGTCTAGTACCCATACATGTTCGGTTCAGTGAGCAGTCTTTATTCTAGAAATACTGAAGCAAGAAATGGAACTCTGAATATCTGCTTTCTCCCTGGTAATTTTGTTTCCTATTGCATTGACAAAAGGACCTACAGCGTCTCTCAGCATCCTTTTGTTATTAATACACTTAAAGAAGTTGGTTTGCTATTTTTAGCAATATTCCATTCGTTGTTAATTGTAGCTTGTCTGGTTACTCTTGTTCACTCTTGTTATATGCTCTGTGGTTTTGTAAGGCCTCCTCTGTTAGTTCCTTTCTCAGTATTTTAAAAGGTCTACTTTTGTTTTCTCTAGCTCGGCTTCTTTAAGTGATCACCTGACTCTGGGTCAGAAATTATGGCTGAACCAAAAGGACCTGGCTCAGATGTCATATCATCTGCCCATGATCCAGGTTCAGGCATCACAGCATAGCACAATTTTAAAATATAAATGTCATTGGGTGTGGGCTCAGATGCCTGGAGAGGACCCCAGAGTGCTCACCTTGTTGCTATTGCTACCATTTCCATCTTTCCAGCCCAACTAATTTTGTCCCAGTGAAACCAGACTTGCGGTGTGCCTCCCGAGGGTTCTTGCCTGCTGCACAGTTTCGTCCCGGCATGGTGGATTGCTGAACCTGCCCACTCCTGATGTCATCAGGCATGGAGTCATAAACCCAAAGAAGATGCCGGAGGCATTGTGCACTGGTGGTGGTACTTGTTATTTTGTCACACAATATCACATACCAAAATACAGAACTTAATAAAAATTACATAATATACAGCTGAGGGCACTTTCAAGGTATGTAGAAGTTGGGAAATATGGAGTAAGGGATTATAGGGTTGGGAGGTGTTATTTGTTGACTTACTGTTTTTAGGAATTTTATTTTAGTAGGTCGGATCATTTGGGTTAATAATTATGTGTTTGACCTTCGCCTGCCTCTGACCACTGCCTGAACCTGATCATTTGTGAGGGGCATTTCTGTGGTCATGCAAAGGGAAGATATGGTCAACTATCTCATATCAGTGCTAGGAGGAATTTAGTACATGTGAAAAGGAGTCAAGGGGGTATTTTTAGGGGGACATTATTTTTAATTGTTGTTTACTGAATGCTAGATCAGTGGGTGAGGCGGCTGTTTGATTTTGTCCAACATTTGTACTTGGATTTTGTTGTGGGCATGGATCCTTAGGCCTGCCCATTGGCAGGCAGAGCTGGAGGCTCAACTGGAGCTTCATCAATACCAACCCATGTTCCCCTGAGGTTGAGCCCTTGGGTGGCGAGGCTGGCTAGACTTAAGCGCAAGCTTCTGTGGAGGTGAAGATCCATCGAGTCAAGATGTGTAGACCAGCCCATAGAAGAGGAGAGAAGTCGGAGTCCATCAGCGAGCAGGGCAGTCAGCAGGCGATCAAGATCAGGTTCAGGCAGAAGTCAAAGGAAGGTGGAGTTCGCTCAGTGTCAAAGTTCAGGCAGTGGTCAGAGGCAGGCGAAGGTCAAGTCAGAAATGGTAAGATGGGCAGTGGCAGGCGGAGGTCAAACAGTGTCCTGATCCAAGCCAAAGTCAAAGAGGATGCAGGAGGATGAGGAGCCACACCTCTAGGAAGAAGATGCTGAAGACAGACAAGGGGGAAGTCTGACCATGAAGAAGACAAGAATTCAGAACTCAGACTGGACTGCCACACAGAACAGGACACGGAACCCAGGAACACAATTAGGAAAAATGCACAGCCAGAAAACAGGAACCAGGATCAGGAACACACAGAGGAAAACCGCTACTCCAATGGAGTCAACCTAGTGCCGAAGCAAGAACCAACTTCAGGAGTGGCCTTATATATCCCTCCAGCAGTGATGTCATCAGGCAGTGCTGGCCCTAGTTTCTTGCCACTGGCTGGTTAAGAAGAGCAAGGTCAGCACATGTGCATGCCTAGGAGGGCCCAGGTTGGATACAGTGTTGAAGGTTTGTTGAGCAAGGCGGCCTGCCACACTGGCAAGGCACAGCAGCGTCAGAGCTCCTAGGAGCAGAAGAGAGACAGCTTGTGGCAGGCTGCCATGTGTGTATCAGGGGGTCTTCCTCGGCATCTGCTGGGACCAGCTCAGGTCCAGGACCGGAGGTAAATGCGGCGGTCTGCGGCCCTATGCCACGGACCATCGAACGCAACAGATTTTGAGTTTATTTCTGAGATCTGGCTGTCTGAGGCCAGTAAGATCTCAATCAGAAATATTCTCTGGGCCATTTCTTCCCATACCAGGACAGGGAGGTTTGATGGAAAGGAGGAGTGGGGTGTATGTTTAAGGAATCTTTGCCAGTTGTGAGGCTCCCTTATTTGGCTCTAACAGATTGTGAGGGCCTTCTCTTAAAATTGTATTTAAAGGGCAGATATAGGTATTATAGTACTGTATCAGCCACCAACCTTGAATATTTTATTTTTATTTATCTATCGAGTTTTACATACCGTCATTCGGCTTCACCATCACAACGGTTTACAAAATTTCGATGTTTAACAGGGTGTCCAAAAGATTAATGCGATTGTTAGCATAGATATTGTAGTCTTTAGAGATTGTTAACATAGATATTGTAGGCTTTATAGATGTAGTTCGGATGTCATACTATACAGGTTCAATTATATGTTCTATTACGTGCTTGCATTGGTTCCACATGTTTATTTCCCTTCTATCGGCACTATGCAATGTCTGAGAGTCATTGGGTGTTTTGGTAGGCTTTGGTGAACATCCAAGTTTTTAGTTCTTTTTTTGAAGGTTTTTAGATTTTGCTGTGTTCTAAGTTCGGTTGGGAGGGTGTTCCAGAGGTGGGACTTCCTAGGGATATGGCTCTCTTCCGAGTTGAGGTAAGTTGTTTGGAGCTAGTAGGTGGAATCTTTAATAGACCTTTGTTAGCTGAACGGAGGTTTCTGTTTGGAGAGTGTAGTTTTATAGATGTACTTAGCCAGTTTTTTTGTTTTTCGTATATTATTTTGTGTAATATGGATAGTATTTTGTGAGGCACAATGGGGCGTGGAAGGCAAGACGGGCGGGAGCCAGCGTGGGGGGGGGGGCGGGGAGAGAAAAGGGGGAGGTAGGGGAGAGAAGAGGAGGGTGGGGGCGGGCCTGGCGGTCTGGTTAAAAGGGAAGCTCCTACAGCCGAGCTTCCCTTTTGCGATCCAGACCTCTACCGGTTACGACTTGCCATCCTATAGGGATACGCCGGCAGCCCCCCCCACTAGGCCTTCCTGATGCAAGCGCTGTAGTTTTACCCGAGGCAAGTGTTATCACGCTTGCACCTCATGCAAGCACCCTCGCAACCAATTCCAATGGAAATACTGTTCCGTTGCCACTCTCTAATTCCGTTCCTGGTTTCATACCCATTCCTCAAGTCACCACCCTGTCTCCGGCAGAAGAAGTTCTATGTGGCGTCACCTCCCTAGCCCACAGCGTTCCACTTACGGTCAAGAACAAGATATGGAACCATGAGTTTATTGACATATTCACCTTACTAATCACTGATTTAGACGGCGAACCTGAGAAAGGAGGTGTTAACGAGGGAAAAGACAAGCGACCCAAAATTCCCAAAAACATTCATAATTGGATGAAAGCATTCCACATCTTCATGTCCATTGTAGTCGAACGGGAACCTGACCAAGCCCCTTTTCTCATTCGCTATATCGATACCATAATTAAGGCCCAGAAACGGGGGGGATGGGCCTGGCTTAATTATGATATTAGATTCAGAAAAAGTATGGCTCAAGATCGTGCAATATCCTGGCGGCATAGATTAATTGATTTATGGTTAGACAAAATGACTCTCCATAAGTCATCCTGGCAAGAGAGACCCCTACCGCACTTGTCCGCTACCAGAGACAGAAATTTTCTTACGGGCAATGGGAGGTGTGAATTATGCAGACAATTCAACGCCGGACATTGTACATGGGCAAACTGCAAATACAGGCACACCTGCTCCATTTGCGGTCTGGGCCCTCACCCCGCAACACAATGCCGGAATCCCAGAGACCGAAAACCTTTTCCACAGGGTCCCATCAGTCGCCCAAACGAATTCCATAGCCCCAACACCAGTCAACGTTAGGGCTATGCTTCCATGGTTACAAAGCTACCCGAACCTCTCTCATGCAGCAGAAATTTACAATGGCTTTACACGCGGCTTCCCCATCCCATGTCAACGTTCACCCCACGATTCATTACAGCACCCCCCACGTAATTCACACTCCTTATCCTTACATGAAGAGGAAGCAAAAAAGAAAATTGACTCAGAACGCCTTTTGGGCCGGATAATGGGTCCTTTCACTCGCCCACCATTCCCAAACATGGTTTTTTCCCCTCTCGGCATGGTTCCAAAAAAAAAAAAAGAACCTGGCCGCTATCGCCTCATACATAACCTCTCTTTTCCCCCAGGTAATTCCGTAAACGATCATATTGATCCTCACCTATGCTCAGTGTCCTATACATCATTTGATGCAGCCATCAGTGTCATCAAAAAGGCGGGACACCTGGCACACATGGCCAAGGTGGATATTGAAGCCGCGTTCCGCCTCTTGCCGGTGCACCCAGAGTCCTTCCATTTGCTAGGCTTCCATTTCAGAGGGCAATATTATTATGACCGTTGTATCCCCATGGGCTGCTCGATCTCCTGCTCTTACTTCGAAAGATTTAGTTCCTTTTTGCAGTGGGTCATCGAGAACCAATCGGGATCCAAACTTTTGGTGCACTACTTGGACGATTTCCTCCTAGTGGGGCGGGATAGACATACCTGCAATGACCTTCTATCTGTCACACAAGCAGTAGCCAAAACATTTGGTGTCCCTTTAGCAGAGGACAAGACAGAGGGCCCGGCCAGAGTGATAACATTTTTGGGCATTGAATTGGATGCGCAAGCGCAGCTCTCTCGCCTCCCTTCCGACAAAGTCAGCAAACTACACAAGGCTATTGTTGAGATGCAAAGCTTGAAAAAAGCCACCCTTAGGCATTTTCAATCTCTTATTGGTTTACTCTGCTTCGCTTCCAGAGTTATTCCGATGGGCAGGGCTTTCCTGCGTAGGCTTTCCTTGGCCACCGCGGGGGTGCGAAAGAAACACCACCGTATACGTGTCTCCGCAGCCATCAAACAGGATTTAAGCATATGGGAAGTATTCTTGTGTAACTTCAATGGGGTAACCTTTTGGCAGCACCCCCCTAGGCAAAACAGCGAACTAGAATTTTTCACTGATGCCTCAGGCGGTGTTGGCTTTGGTATATATTTCAGAGGAGCCTGGTGCGCTACGCGCTGGCCACAGCATTGGTCGCAGCACAAGATTTCTAAGGATCTTACATTTCTTGAGCTGTTTCCAATTGTTGTCGCCCTTAAGATTTGGGGGGAATCACTTTGTCGGTCGCATATTGTTTTTAGATCAGACAACATGGCGGTGGTACAGGTTATAAATGCTCTCTCTGCCCGCACATTCGAGTCTAACGCACTCTTAAGGCAATTAGTGCTGGCATGCTTGCAATTTAATATTACATGCCGCGCTGTGCATATTCCCGGTGTAAGTAACACAATTGCTGACTCCCTATCTCGCCTGCAGCTGACAACATTCCGATGCCTTGCCCCGACAGCAGACCAGCTTCCAACCCCCATACCCGAGGAGGTATGGCTACTTGGCCCCCCGGATTTTGGGATTTGATATTGCAGTCACTTTCTGAAAACACCCGACGAAGTTATAAGCAGGCATGGCTAGACTTTTACAACTTCAGGACCAACGAAATGCAAGAAACAGCAGAGTGGCCTATCTCACCATACTCCCTTTCACGCTACATACTTCATTGCAAGAACCTTGGAAAATCAAGGGCCTCAGTAGCAAATTGCCTAGCCGGCATATCATTCTTCTCAAGACTACTAGGGTTCCCTGGCTACACATCAATGTTCCCAATAAGGAGGGCTATGTTAGGTTGGCAGAGGGGGGTGGGTATAACGGCAGATAGTAGGAGGCCCATTACCGTTCAAATTCTTAGAAAACTTGTCCAGGCACTAGACAGTGTTTGCTCGGATGACACGGAATGCACCTTATTTAGGTGTGCATTCTCCCTGGCCTTTTATGCAGCCTTACGCGTCAGTGAGCTGACTGCACAATCCACAAACAGATCTTCTGCCTCTTGTCTACAGTGGCAAGATACAGTTCTCGAGCGTGACAGGCTGATACTTCGTATTCCCAGGTCTAAGACAGACCAATGGGGTATTGGATCCAATATCATACTACACCAATGGGCTGGGGATCTCACTTGCCCTATCGGGTCCACCACCTTATTCTTAAGACAACGCCCGCCGATCGCGGGGCAGTTGCTAATACACAAGAATGGGAGACCGCTTACACGTTACCAGTTTAGTCGGGTCCTCCACATGTCACTGCACGCAGCAGGCATTGCAGTTTCGGGGTTTTCCACGCACTCGTTCCGCATAGGCGCCGCTACAACTGCTGCAAGCCTGGGTTTACAGGACGAGAAGATAATGGCAATAGGTAGATGGCGATCAGGCAGATTTAGCCGTTATGTACGCCCCCAGCAATACTTCGCAAATAACATGTAAGGTGTTTCACCCCTGTTTTTGTCCTTTATTTACCGACAGAGCTGAGAACGCGGCTGCGCATCACATGGATCATTGGCCATTCTTATGTGCGTTGGGCACACAAAAGGGCCTTAGAGCGGCCTTTGGGGGAACATCTTGGTATGGCGGCCCATCATCTATCGTTGCTTTGGAATGGTATCCCAGGAATGAGATGGGACCAATTAATTCCGACTGTCCTTCAATTGTTAAAATTCAACCCCCCCCCCAGATGCGATTATATTGCATCTTGGGGGTAATGACCTGCCGCTGATCAGAAGTGTGGCTTTGACGCAAAAAATACAACAGGATCTAGTCACCTTGTACAGCATGCTGCCACAGTCGGTAATTGTTTGGTCCTATATCATTCCCCGTAGGATTTGGAGAGGTGAGCTATCACACTGCGCTATGGAAAAGGTTCGTAAAAAAATAAATAAGTGGATCTCAAAATTTATGCCCACAATCAACGGTTTATCTTTAAAACACGACCTGATAGACGAAAGCCCAGGTTTCTTTAGACCTGACGGTGTTCATCTCTCCGATATAGGGTGGGATATATTTAATAGTGATTTGCAGGATTGTCTTGAAGCTCTCTTGCCCCTAATGGCCGCAGCCGAGCAATGAGTGGGAGGTTTCCTGGTGAGTTCCTGGTGAGTGGGGGGTTTCCCGGTAAGCGGTATCGCTACCGGGGAACCTTGGCGTGGTGACCAGCCGAAGCAACACCCCCGCCTTTAGTTTAAGTAGGCCGTGGCCTGAGGGGCGGCGGCCCTTCGGGGCCACTAGAACAGGCAGCTCAGAAAGGGGCCAGCGGCCAGCGCAGACCCTCGACGCTTCAACGGCCTAGAGGGGCGAGCAAAGAGGCGAATGGACCAATCGACCCTGACTTCCACGGTCGGGTCACCGGTAATTTCGACAGCCCCGGCTTCTACGGCCAAGGAGGGCGCATGCGCAGCAGAAAACTCTGACAGTAGCACAGGTTGGCGGGGGAGCGCTGGTCACTAAGAGTTCAGTTTTTAACAAGTTACAGTGTTGTTTATGATGGCCAATTATGTTTATTGCTCAATTTAGTAATGTATAATATTACCATTGCTTATTGGGCTGCGGCCATTATTTTGTCCAAACCAATAAAATTCTCGTTATTCAAATGTAATGGTGTGCGTTGTTTCTAAGAGCTACTTGCAGGTATGATAAGGATTACAGACGCAGGCTTTCCACTGCCCACATTGTGTGACGGAGGGTACTACTGACTAGTCCTTCATTTTACCTTAAGGTGCCCGGGTCAGGTATCTAACCCAATCCTCCTTAAAGCAGAAAGTTCCCTTCACCCTACCATAAGTACCCAGGCCTAGAGAGCTAAAGGAGACCTCAGTGGGGCTGGTAGGACCTCATGGGATATCTGTATGTCTACCTTATATGTGTACCTGATGCAAGGTGAGCTATTACTTTGATTTATGCACTTGTGACACACTGTAAATAAGTAAGTAACTGCACTTGAACCAAGTTAGTCATGTTGAGGTATTCCTGAAACTGTTCCTGCAGAGGCAGCCAGCCTGAATACACTACAGGTAGCTCAAAGTAAGTTACATCCAGATAAGTTAAAGTAGGTTTTTTTTTTCATGTCCTCTATGCGCTTACCATGGTAACCTGACAGCTAGCACACTTTTTATTTATTTATTTAGACCTTGGGCAATCACTTCACCCACTGTTGTACATGAATTGAGGCAACAGTGGGTGAAGTGATTGCCCAAGGTCTAAATAAATAAATAAAAAGTGTGCTAGCTGTCAGGTTAGGAAAAAGGGACACTCATAAAATTGAGCGTCCATTTCTCTAACCCCTGACAGCCACTTCTCCTGGGCGCCCGCTTCCAAGTAGGCGCTAGGGGCACACATTTGTCCCTAGCACCTCCTTGGCAGAGCGACCCTTCATTTAAATATTCTATCGCGCGCCCAGGAGAGGAAGCTGTGGGCAATTTGAAACAGCGGGTGCCCAAAATGGACGCACAATGTTAGCACATCCGTATTGTATCGGCCTGAATGTGAAGCTAAATGGAAAACCTGAATAGCTTTGTTTGTCTTGCCCTGCCCACTTACTACTTTGTAGCTATCTCTCATGCAACATATATTCCAAAAGAGGGTGATTTAAAGAAGTTCATAATTGATTTTGGTGAAATTTCAAGCAGTTTCAAGCATTCCAGTAAAACAAAAATCCTCTATTATAATATCCATTCCAATTCCTGTGGTACCAACAAGATAGTTTTGAGTGCGCAAAAAAACATAACGGGTCTTCTTAATGTGTGTTTTAGATCTCAAACAGTTCAACAGTGGAAAAGACCAAACCAAAAAAACAAAAACAAAACTGAAAATGCAAGTAATTACACAAAAAGCTAGGCAAAACCTTTGTATGAAACTTGAATTTCTGATTGAGATTCAATGACGAAGCAGACTCTGTCCTCAAAAGCGCATGCCTCAATAAATTGGTTAGTCTATAAAGTGCCACCCGCCTCTTGTCATTTTTATACTAATGAGGTGTAATTCTGAAAAGCTTTTTCCTTAATATTAATTATGTAAAAAAAAAAATAAAAAATAAAATAAATTTAGCAGGCCCAGTCACCTACTGGCAAAAACATATACATTCTCCCTCCTCACACTTCACCGAACTCATTGACAAAATTACTACATGACTCCTAGGTCATCAGGGTCAGCCTGAGGCAATTCTGCTTTTAGTCATTTTTATCTATTGACTTCTGGTTTAGATTTATTTGCACAAATGATGACTGCAGATGCACTGAGGGTAAAACCAGGACTAATTCAGTCTGTCTCTGATGATCTGGCGCTGGCTTGACAGTCTCCGGAGACAAATTCCACTGTAGATGCCAACTGTCCTTTGAAAAATCTCTCTGCAGTTCTGCCTTGCTTGTGAGAGCTGAAATCCATGCCTCATTTGCCTACAAATTGTCCATGCTCTTCACTTGTAAATGCTGGCAGCTTTTTCACTGGCCCTGCTGAGATGCTGGGGCTCAGTAGTGCATGCTGGCAGTGCTCATAAGGTAAACATCAATTTCCCCCAGAGATGTACTGCTTGATTAAATGCAGAATGCTTCTCTCGGGTAACCATGAAGATAACTGTAGGCTTCACTTTGCTTGTGCAGAGCTGAGTGGACCAGTTCAATTAAAGATACATTCTTCAAACGACTAATTTAACTGTTTCTTGGATCCAATATAGAAACATAGAAACATAGAAACATAGAAATGACGGCAGAAGAAGACCAAACGGCCCATCCAGTCTGCCCAGCAAGCTTCACATCCCTTTCTCACACTTATATGTTTCTCTTAGCTCTTTGGTTCTATTTCCCTTCCACCCCCACCACCAATGTAGAGAGCAGTGATGGAGCTGCAACCAAGTGAAATATCAAGCTTGATTAGTTACGGGTAGTAGGGGAAGTAACCGCCGCAATAAGCAAGCTACACCCATGCCCATTTGCCTTACCCAGACTGTGTTATTCAGCCCTTATTGGTTGTTTTTCTTCTCCCCTGCTGTTGAAGCAGGGAGCTATGCTGGATATGCTTGTAGTATCAGTTTTTCTTCTCCCCTGCCGTTGAAGCAGGATATGCATTGAAAGTGAAGTATCAGGCTTATTTGGTTTGGGGTAGTAACCGCCGTAACAAGCCAGCTACTCCCCGCTTTGTGAGTGCGAATCCTTTTTTCTTCTCCCCTGCTGTTGAAGCAGAGAGCTATGCTGGATATGCGTAAAGTATCAGTTTTTCTTCTCCCCTGCCGTTGAAGCAGAGAGCTATGCTGGATATGCGTGAAGTATCAGTTTTTCTTCTCCCCTGCCGTTGAAGCAGAGAGCTATGCTGGATATGCGTGAAGTATCAGTTTTTCTTCTCCCCTGCTGTTGAAGCAGGGAGCTATGCTGGATATGCGTGAAGTATCAGGTTTTCTTCTCCCCTGCCGTTGAAGCAGAGAGCTATGCTGGATATGCATTGAAAGTGAAGTATCAGGCTTATTTGGTTTGGGGTAGTAACCGCCGTAACAAGCCAGCTACTCCCCACTTTGTGAGTGCAAATCCTTTTTTCCACATTTCCTCTTGCTGTTGTAGCTTAGAGCGATGTTGGAGTCACAGTAACCATGTGTATGTTTATTGAATAAGGGTATTGTCTCCAGGCAGTAGCCGTCATTCTGGCTAGCCACCCACTCTTTATTGATGGCCTCTTGATTTTATGGATCCACAGTGTTTATCCCACGCCCCTTTGAAGTCCTTCACAGTTCTGGTCTTCACCACTTCCTCTGGAAGGGCATTCCAGGCATCCACCACCCTCTCCGTGAAGAAATACTTCCTGACATTGGTTCTGAATCTTCCTCCCTGGAGCTTCAAATCGTGACCCCTGGTTCTGCTGATTTTTTTCCTATGGAAAAGGTTTGTCGTTGTCTTTGGATCATTAAAACCTTTCAAGTATCTGAAAGTCTGTATCATATCACCTCTGCTCCTCCTTTCCTCCAGGGTGTACATATTTAGATTCTTCAATCTCTCCTCATAAGTCATTTGATGAAGACCTTCCACCTTTTTGGTCACCCTTCTCTGGACCGCCTCCATCTTGTCTCTGTCTCTTCGGAGATACGGTCTCCAGAACTGAACACAATACTCCAGGTGAGGTCTCACCAAGGACCTGTACAAGGGGATAATCACTTCCCTTTTCTTACTCGATATTCCTCTCTCTATGCAGCCCAGCATTCTTCTGGCTTTAGCTATCGCCTTGTCACATTGTTTCGCCGACTTCAGATCATTAGACACCATCACCCCAAGGTCTCTCTCCTGCTCCGTGCACATCAGCCTTTCTCCCCCCATCGAATACAGTTCATTCGGATTTCCATTCCCCATATGCATGACTTTGCACTTCTTGGCATTGAATGTCAGCTGCCATGTCTTCGACCACTCTTCCATCTTCCTTAAATCCCGTCTCATTCTCTCCACTCCTTCCGGCGAGTCCACTCTGTTGCAGATCTTAGTGTCATCCGCAAAAAGACATACCTTACCTTCTATCCCTTCCGCAATGTCGCTCACAAAGATATTGAAAAGGACCGGTCCCAACACCGATCCCTGCGGTACACCGCTTAAAACCGCTCTCTCTTCAGAGAGAGTTCCATTTACCATCACACATTGTCTTCTGTCCGTCAACCAGTTTGCAATCCAGGCCACCACCTCGGCACTCACTCCTAAGCTTTTCATTTTATTCACCAGTCTCCTGTGCGGGACAGTGTCAAAAGCTTTGCTGAAATCCAAGTAGATGACATCGAGTGCTCTTCCTCGATCCAATTCCTTGGTTACCCAGTCAAAAAAGTCAATCAGATTTGTCTGACAGGATCTTCCAATGGTGAATCCATGCTGCCTCTGGTCCAGCAATTCTCCCGACTGTAGATAGTTCACTATTCTCTCTTTCAACAGTGACTCCATTACTTTTCCCACCACCGAAGTGAGGCTAACCGGTCTGTAGTTACCAGCCTCTTCTCTGTTCCCACTCTTGTGAAGCGGGACCACCACCGCTCTCCTCCAATCATTCGGCACCACTCCCGTTTCTAGGGATCTATTGAATAGGTCACACAGCGGACCCGCCAGCACATCTCTGAGCTCCCTCAGTATTCTGGGATGAACTTCATCAGGCCCCATGGCTTTGTCCACTTTCAGTTTCACCAGCTCTTCCCATACATTTTCTACTGTGAATGGAGTTACATCTACTCCATTCCCCTCCAGTTTCTTGTTAACTAGTGTCGGTCCTTCTCCAGGGTCCTCTTTAGTGAACACAGAACTGAAGTATTCATTTAATATTTCTGCCATTTCTTCGTCTCTCTCCACACATTGATCCTTTCCACCTTTCAATTTCACTATACCACTTTGAACTTTTCTCTTTTCACTGATGTATCTGAAAAATGTTTTGTTACCACTCTTTACCTCTTTGGCAATCCTCTCTTCCGTTTGACTTTTTGCCATCTTGATTAATTTCTTCGTCTCCCTCAGTTCTACCAGATATTCTTCTTTGTGTTCCTCCTTTTGGGATCTTTTATATTTCTTGAACGCTGTTCTTTTAGCCTTTATTTTGTCAGCCACCTCCTTTGAGAACCAGATAGGTTTCTTTTTTCTTTTGCTTTTCTTTACTTTTCTAACATATAGATTAGTTGCCTTGGTGATTGCTCCTTTTAGATTGGTCCACTGTTGATCCACATCTCTCTCGTTTTCCCAGCCTTTTAGTTCTTCCTCCAGGTACTTCCCCATTTCATCAAAGTCTGTGTTTTTGAACATCAAAACTTGGGTTTTTGTGCTTCTTTTCCGTGTCCTTTTTGTGATATTAAACCATACCGTTTGATGATCACTGGTGCTGAGGTGGGCACCCACCTGGACGTCTGAGACATTATCTCCATTAGTGAGCACTAAGTCGAGTATAGCTCCTTCTCTCGTGGGTTCCATTACCATTTGTTTGAACAAAGCTAATTGCAGGGCATCTACTATTTCTCTACTATTATTAGATTCTGCAGATGGGATTCTCCAGTCTACATCTGGCATATTAAAGTCTCCAACGATCACCACTTCTCCTTTCTTTGCTATCCTGTGGATGTCTTCAATCAGATCTCTGTCCAGCTCTTCCTTTTGGTTTGGAGGCCTGTAAACCACTCCAATAAAAATGGATGCCCCATCTTTTTTTAAGTCGGCCCATAGTGCTTCTTCTTTGCCCCATCTTCCTTGCAGCTCAGATGCTTGGATATTGTTTCTGACATATAGAGCCACTCCTCCCCCTTTCCTATCCTCTCTGTCCTTCCTTAACAAGTTATAGCCTGGTATTGCCGTATCCCAGTCATGATATTCTGTAAACCATGTTTCCGTGACAGCAACAACGTCCAAGTCTGCCTCCACCATTAGGGCTTGCAGCTCTGGGATTTTATTACCCAAACTACAATGTTTCCTGTGTAGCACCTCCTCCTTTCTCACTGATTTTGATTCATGGCTTTCCTACTTCATTGACCCATCTACCCCTTCCCTTATCCTTGATGACTTTAGCCTCCATGTTGATGACCCTTCTAACTCTTATGCCTCAAAACTCCTTTTTTTAACCTCTTCATTTGATCTCCGCTCTACCATCTCTATTTATCAACATGGCCACTGCCTTGACCTAGTCTTTGTTTCCAACCGCTGTCTCTCCGACTTCTCCACCTCAGTTCTTCCTATCTTTCACATTAATCCGACCTCACCTACAGACTCGTGCAGTCACCACTTACACCTTTAGGAATCTCCAAGCTGCTGATCCTTGTATCTTTTCCACTGCTGTTTCATCTTTCCTTTCCTCCACAACTTTATCTGAAACTTGATGAATCAGTTTCTTCTTTCAACACTATACTCTCTTCAGCCTTAGACACTCTTGCTCCTCCTCTTACCTGTCCTGTAAGGTGCACAAAACCCCAGCCTTGGATCACCCCTTAGAATTCACTACCTATGTTCCTGCACCCACTCTGCAGTAAAATTACATGCCCATGCAGACTTCATACACTTCAAATTCATGCTGACCCCTTTCCAGTCTGCTATTGCACTTGTTAAACAAGACTACTATGTCTATTAGGGATGTGAATCGGGCTTCGGATGATTGAAAATATCGTCGATATTTTCAAAATCATCAGAAATCGGAGGCTCCCCCGAAACGATAGGAAAACTCCACGATATTGATCGTGGGATTCTCTTATAGTTTTGGGGGAGGGCGGGAAAAACGGCACACAAAAATAACCCCTAAACCCACCCCGACCCTTTAAAACTAATCCCTTTGCTTCCCCCACCCTCCTGACCCCCCCAAAAACATTTTACAGGTACCTGGTGGTCCACTGGGGGTCCCGGGAGCGATCTCCCGCTCCCGGGCTGTCGGCTGCCACTAATCAAAATGGCGCCGATGGCCTTTTGGCCTTACCATGTGACAGGGTATCCGTGCCATTGGCCGGCCCCTGTCACATGGTAGGAGCACTGGATGGCCCGCACCATTTTTAAAGATGGGGGGGGGGAAGCAAAGGGATTAGTTTTAAAGGGTCGGGTGGGTTTTTTGTTTATCGGCTTGGGCACAGCCGATAAACAAAACCGCGATCGGGCCCGATGAAAAAACCCCACATGTGAATCGGAACCGGAATCGGAACCGATTCCGGTTCCAATTCACATCTCTAATGTCCATCTAACAAATTCTTATATCCACCCCTCACTGTCTTTTTGCCACACTCAATTCTCTCCTCAAACTTCCCTTGTCTCCTTCCTTCCATTCACTCTCTGCTCAGACTATGACTGACTACTTCTATGACAAGAGTCACAAAATTAGTCAAATTCTCAACTATGTCTCTTTTACCTACCTCTCCCCTAGTTCTTTCCTCTACCCTTCCCTTAGTTTCTGCTACTCTCTCTCCTCCTTTCCTGAAGTGACAGTTGAGGTGTGAGGGAATGTACAGAAAGCTCCCTCAGGCTAAATTAAAGGGCTGAGCACAATTGTTGCACCTGGTTCTCCTTAAGGTTGAGACCAATAGAGAATCCTTGGTGAAGGGAGGAGCCCTTCACCAGAGTATAAGACCTCAGGGCCTAGAAGGGTTAGACAGGCTCCTGGGGAAGAGAGAGAGCCCTACCATACGAGAAGACCTGCTACATTTGAGGTTGAGAGTGACATTGATAAACCTGCTAGCTTAAAGTTGGGAGCTTGCCTGAAGTGAAGGTGTGCTGCCTTCAAGAGTTTATTTTTGCTTTGCATTTTCCTTTGTTAATTGTGAGATACCTGAAGCCAAGGTGAGCATCCTAAGTTGGTTTTTTTTTTTTGCTGTGTACTGCAGTTGTGTGTGTTTTCACTGTAAATAAACTAAACTTAAGGATCAGCTATAATCCACTTCTGGTTTTCCTCTGGCTGTCCCCATGTCACTATCACTGAAAGTTACCATATATAGTGGTAGCAGTGGGATCTCTTGCCTAAGAAGGAAGCATAGACAAGAGTCCATAGCTGCAGCAAGAGAAAAAACAAATACCCTGCAGATGTTTTTATTTTTCCTGGGGCCTCAAATTCCACTCACCTAGTTTTTTCCACTACGGGCCAAGTGGGCAATACCCACTTGGCCCGTAGTGTCCTGTCCAGCCCTTACTCACTTGGCAGTGAGTAAGGGCTGGACAGGCCAGCAGGGTTTATTTTTGTCTTTCCTAGTCCTGGAGAGGTACATTGTGTGGAGGTAGCTCACTAAGCTGATGAGATGGAGCAGATCCTTGCTACAGGGCAGTAACAATTACAAAATGCCCTGCAAACAAATTGGCCAACAGCAGACACTGCAAGAGCAGGTGGTGCAGCAGTAAACAGTGCTAACACAGATCACCCAAGCTGTGCAAACAGCTATACCACCTGCAGTGCCATCAACACTCCTTAAGATGACCCCTGGAGAAGACCTAGATGGATTTTTAAAAAACCTTTGAGCACACAGTACGAGTGGCAGGCTGTCCAGAGGACAGGTGGGCTACCTATCTGGGGAATCTACTCACTGGGGCTAGTCAGGATGCATACTAAACTCAGAAGGGAGGGTCACCTGCCAGGAAGTCAAGTAAACCATTCTCGGGTGAGCAGGACTCACCACAGGAATTCTTCAAGCTGCTGAAAAACTCAGGAACCTCTTCCATAGACTAAAAGATATTACTTGGAAGGGGCTGCACCTCGGAGGGAAGACTGGTGTGGAAGTAGCCAAAACAGTGTTACTGGAACAATTCCAGGACAGCCTAGAATGGCCAATGTGACAGCAGGACCGCCAACACCCAAATCTTATGTTGGAGAAGGCTCTAGAAATAGTGGAGGCCTATTACCAGGCCTAGACCATGCTGGAAGCACCAAGGTTTCTGGAGATGCCACCTGAACCAGGGAGAGGTTGACAGAGTTCTAAGAATCAGAAGCCCCTACAATCTGTAGTGCAGACTGAGCTGGACTTTACATCTCAAGTGAAACCCTCTGCTGGACCACCATATTTTAATTGTGCAGAAAGGGGCCATTTTGGTCGAGACAGTCCTTGTAGGGGAGAGAAGCCAATGGATGTTAATGCAGTGAGCCCACAATTTTGTGACTTCCTGGATGTCTCCAGTCAGGGAGTTTCCACTTTCGTGATTTCAGTCGAGCTAAATGGTGTTCCAACACAAGCCTTAGTGGACTCAGAGTATGAAAACGCTTGTTTGGACAGACTTGGTGGGAAGCAAATCCAAATTGACTATAACAAGGTAGTGACCTTAGCATGCATTCATGGGAACCATAGACAATATCCAACAAGTCAGGTATGACTGAAGACCCTGGCCAGCCAATATACAGTTGAGGTGGACGTACTCCCTTGGCTACCCTACCCCGTGATCATTGGATGGCACTGTCCAAAGTTCAAGAGTCTCTGGAACCAGCTTATAATAGGTTCATCTAGCTACAACCAGGAACAATTGGAGTTTCCAGAACTTTTTCGATTGGATGGTGCTCATCTTTTCCATAAAGACTAAGATTCCTAAGTCCTGCAGTCAACACTGACAGGACAAGTACACCTATACTGTTAATCTAGAAGCAGTCAGGGAGGAGGGTTCAGAGTCAGAAGGAAAATAACTACCCACCCAGAATGTCCTACTGGACCCCTTGGAGTGGGACCCATGGGGTGATCTGAAAACTTTAGGCAGGCTCAGAGGAGGGATGAATCCTTTAACTGGGACCAGGAGCATATACAGCAGGTAGACAGAAAGGTAGTCCGTATAGCGGAGCTTACAGACCTTGTTCCTCCCTATTTTGCGATGAAAGGAGATTTACTTTACACAGTCACAAAGGGAAGTATGGCAGGAGACGTGATAAACAACTCCTGGTACTCAAACCCTATCATCAGCAGATCATTCAGTTAGCACACAGTCACCTTCTAGAGGGTCACCTGGGGGAGGAGAAGGCCAGGGAAAAGATACTGGCACAATTCTTTTGGCTGGGCCTTCATAAACAGGTCTAGTTGTATTTCCAGTCATGTCCTACTTGCCAGTTCACAAAGCCTGCCAGAGTACAGGTGGCATCTCTTGTGCCAATGCCTATAATCGAACCTCTTTTGAAAGAATGGGCTTGGAGTTTGAGGGACCACTAGAGAAATTGACTTGAGAAAATAAATCCATTCTTGTCATACTAGATTATGCCACTCGATATCCAGAAGCAGTGCCGCTATGTAATATTAAGACCCAGAAGGTGGCAACCAGCCTAATAGAGGTTTTTTCATGACTGACTATCCAAGGAGATCCTGATGGATCAGGGTACCCTTTTTGTATCCAAGCTCAAGAAACAATTCTGTACCTTGCTCAAGATAAAAATTCTGAAGACTGATGGACTGGCTGAGTGCTTCAATCAGATACCCAAACAAATGTGGAGGAAATTTGTGAATAAAGATGGTAAAAACTGGGACACAGTACTGTGCTGTTTGCAATCTGCAAAGTACCACAGGGTTTTCCCTATTTGAATTATTATATGGAAGGAGACCAAGAGGAATCTTGGACATAGTGAACCAGGACAGAACCTAGTGGACTATGTGCTCTGAGTATAAGAGATCACCTAATAAAGACTGGGGAAGACACCCACCTATGTCTGGAAAAGGCTCAGAGTTCCCAAGCTTGAGTTTTCAATTGTCCCACAGTCCAACGTAGTTCAATAGATCCCTGGAAACGGAAGTGGTGCCATGCGATTGGAGAAGAGCAGTGGTGGTCCCGCTTCACAAAAGTAGTAGTAGAGAGGAGGCCAGTTAGCCTCACCTTGGTGATGGGAAAATTAAAGATGCTGCTGAAGGAAAGGATCATGAACTATCTACAATCGGGTGGATTGCTGGACATGAGGTAGTATGGATTAACCAGGGGACAGTCCTGTCAGACAAATCTGATTGATTTTTTTGATTAGGTGGCTAGAGAGTTGAATTGAGGAAGAGCACTCGATATGATCTACTTGGATTTCAGCAAAGCTTTTGATAAAATCCCACATAGGAGACTTGTGAATAAAATGAGAAGCTTGGGAATGAGCACCAAGATAGTAGCATGGATTACAAACTGATTGACTGATAGGAGACAATGTGTAATGGTAAATGGAGCCTACTTTGAAGAGAGAACCATGTTGAGTGCCACAAGGATCAGAACTGGGACCGGTTCTGTTCTTTGTGAGTGACATTGCAGAAGGGTTGAAGGTAAAGTTTTTCTATCTGTGGATGATACTAAGATTTGCAAAAGAGTGAACATGCCTGAAAGAATAGAGAGAATGAAAAGTGATTTAAGAAAGCTTGAAGAGTGGTCAAAGACTTGGCAGCTGGGCTTCAATGCCAAGAAGTGCAGAGTCATACGCCTGGAATGCGGTAACCCAAAAGAGCTGTATATGATGGGGGGTGAAAGATTGATGTGTACGGACCAAGAGAGGGATCTTGGGGTAATAGTGTCTGGTGATCTGAAGATGGCAAAGCAATGTGACAATGTGATAGCTAAAGCCAGAAGAATGCTGGGCTGCATAGAGAGAGAAATAACCAGTAAGAAAAAGGAGGTGCTAATGCCCTTGTACAAGTCCTTGGTGACACCTCACCTGGAGTACTGTGTTCAGTTCTGGAGACTGTATCTCAAAAAGGATAGAGTCAGGATGGAGGCAGTTCAGAGAAGGGCAACCAAAATGGTATGGAATCAGTATCAGAAGACTTATGAGGAGAGGCTGAAAGGTCTAAATATACCCTGGAAGAGAGCTACAGACTTTCAGATATCTGAAAGATGTTATGGATGCATGAACTTTGAATTTTTTCCATTATAAAGAAATCAGTAGAACCAGGGGGTCATGAAATTAAACTCCAGGGCTCAGAACCAACATCCGGACATATTTCTTCAAGGAGAGGGCGGTGAATGCCCTTCCAGAAGTAGTGATGAAGACGAAAACAATCAAAGAATTCAAAGGGGCATGGGATAAACACTTTGGATCCCTAAAGGCCAGAGGATAGAAATGAAGAAAAGTGTGTATGGGGGTAACTTGCTGTTGCAATGGTACCTACCCTTAACAGAAGATATGGGGATTACTGCCCTTAACCAATAAGCCTTGATGCATTTGACGCAACTGCAACGTTGCTCTCTGCTTTGACGGTGGTGGGTGGGGAGAAGTATTGGATAGGGATGTGAATCGTTTTAGGACGATTAAAATTATCGTCCGATAATTTTAATATCGTCTTAAACCGTTATGGAACACAATACAATACAGATTCTAACGATTTATCGTTATAAATCGTTAGAATCGTGAGCCGGCACACTAAAACCCCCTAAAACCCACCCCCGACCCTTTAAATTAAATCCCCCCCCCTCCCGAACCCCCCCCCCAAATAACTTAAATAACCTGCGGGTCCAGCGGCGGTCCGGAACGGCAGCGGTCCGGAACGGGCTCCTGCTCCTGAATCTTGTCGTCTTCAGCCGGCGCCATTTTCCAAAATGGCGGCGGCCATAGACGAAAAAGATTGGACAGCAGGAGGTCCTTCCGGACCCCCGCTGGACTTTTGGCAAGTCTCGTGGGGGTCAGGAGGCCCCCCACAAGCTGGCCAAAAGTTCCTGGAGGTCCAGCGGGGGTCAGGGAGCGATTTCCCGCCGCGAATCGTTTTCGTACGGAAAATGGCGCCGGCAGGAGATCGACTGCAGGAGGTCGTTCAGCGAGGGTTCCGGCGCCTCGCTGAACGGCCTCCTGCAGTCGATCTCCTGCCGGCGCCATTTTCCGTACGAAAACGATTCGCGGCGGGAAATCGCTCCCTGACCCCCGCTGGACCTCCAGGAACTTTTGGCCAGCTTGTGGGGGGCCTCCTGACCCCCACGAGACTTGCCAAAAGTCCAGCGGGGGTCCGGAAGGACCTCCTGCCGTCCAATCTTTTTCGTCTATGGCCGCCGCCATTTTTCGGCGCCATTTTGGAAAATGGCGCCGGCTGAAGACGACAAGATTCAGGAGCAGGAGCCCGTTCCGGACCGCTGCCGTTCCGGACCGCCGCTGGACCCGCAGGTTATTTAAGTTATTTGGGGGGGGGGTTCGGGAGGGTGGGGGATTTAATTTAAAGGGTCGGGGGTGGGTTTTAGGGGGTTTTAATGTGCCGGTTTTTCGATTTTTCGATTTTTAACGATTTTTAACGATTTTTCACGATATTTTACCCCCCCAAACGGCAACAATACGATTCCCTCCCCCTCCCAGCCGAAATCGATCGTTAAGACGATCGAGGACACGATTCACATCCCTAGTATTGGATTCAGACGACAACCAACATGGACCCTGACTTTTATGATCTGGGGTAATAAGCAGACATAAGGGAAAAAGCACAGGACTGTTTCTATGGCCATGTCCATAAGCAAAGCACATCAAGCAGCATTGTCTGAATTTTCAAGAAGGCTTATCACCCAGTAAAAGAGAAACATGTAACCTGCACAGCACAGCAGATACTACCATAAGAAGCTTGCTGGGCAGACTGCATGGACCATTTGGTCCTTTTCTGCAGTCATTACTATGTTAGACTGTGGCATGCTTGATACAGCCTAGTAGGCAAGCCCACTAAGCGTACACAGACAGCTGGCGGACCCACATTACTGGGACTGGAACTTCACCTGCACCAGCCCCATTCTCCTCTGGTTGAGCCTTTGGGTTCCAGGGGCTGGCAAATAAGAGTTCCTCAAGGAGTCCGGGTAGAGATAGTGGTCAGGACTGGCAACATGCAGAAAGTTTTCAAGTTCAATGCAAGGGTTGAAGCAGGCAGCAATAAGAAGGAGTCCAGGTCCAGGGTTAGGACAGGCGGCAAGCAGAGACAAGTCAGAATCCAAGCAGAGGTCAGAACTGGGAAGTCAGGCCAAGACAAACAGGACAGGCAGAGATGAGAGACTGAGGGACAAAATAGGACAAGGAAGATAAGGCAATGAGAACCATGGTTAGGTGGAGAAAGGACAAGGAATGGAGGGCAAGGCAAAGACACAAACCAGTCAAGGCCACAGCAGGAACATAGGCAGGAATTATACCTACAGGAATAGCAAGATGGGCACAGGAAGAAGAACATGCACTGCATAGCAGGAAGACCTATTGCTGAGGCAAAAAGTTCTGTGGGTCAGGCAAGGTTTAAATGGAGAGAAGAGGCTGACATCATCAAGAGCTGCAGAGAGCAATTTCCTACCATGGGGCCTGTAAGACAGGAGCTGGTACACGGTCTGCGCCTTAGAGACAGCACCGTTGGAAGCCTGAGAGACAGTGGTGCTCTAGCAGTGTGGCATCCGGGCAGCATTGGGACAGGTCGGTGGTGTCCAAGGTGAGTGCAGCCAGTTGCGGGGCCATCCCTTGACAGACCAAATGTTACAATGGGGGTTACATTTAGTCTTGATGTTGAAGGGAAGGTTGGCATGTCTGATGAGAGTACTGCCATTGACGTCAGCATCAGCAGCTATGCAGTTCAGCTCAGGAGCCTCATTCGAATTGGAAGGATAGGGCTCAAGTTATCTTGGTTTTGGAGGTGGTGAGAGAGGCAATCGTGAAAGCTGTTCTGGAGGAGGCAAAGCTAGTGAGGCTGTCATCAGGTTCCCTCAGAAGAGAAGTTGATAGAGAGTGTGGGCTCCTGCATTGTCATAAGATGTGTTTGCCACACAACGAGGACCATAATGAACTTTAAATTGAGAGCCATTTTATATGCCTCCCCTGAAAAGAGAGAAGTCCCAGTTGTGCCTCCCTTCAATGCCCAGTTGCTGTTGGCATTAAAACTCTTCCCCGTCTGTTAACATCACTGCAGAACGTCCTGAAGAGAGGATGTCCTCCAGCAGTAGGGTGAAGATCCTGCCATGAGAGACTTGTCTGAATGTCTGATGGAAGTTTTTTCCCCCCACTTGTCTTGCCCTGAGAAGAGACATGACCCAGACAGGCCTCCCTACATTGCCCAAATAATGTCAGTATTAAGCCCCCACTCCTCTCGCTGACTTCATCCCAATCTTTTGTGAAGAGGTGGCCTGCACCAGGGCAGGACATCGCTGAAGGGGTGTCTCAGTGGGAGTCACTTCTTTGGGAGTTCCTTAGTGAGCATTTAGGCCTTCTACATTGTCCTTTTTTTTATTGAGATCACATTGTTAATGGGATGTTCTGGGGTCTTGTAAGACCTTTTGGATGATATTTGATTACTCTGGTCAGTAGGTTTAGTTATGGTTTAATTTAATTTTATAATATGTATATAAAATTGCATGCAATTGTTCCTATCTATTCAGATCAATTGGAGGTTAGCAGGTGTTATTTTTCTTATTTAACAAAATGTATATACACAACTTGAGTTCAAAGTGGTTAAACAAAGTTACAAACACAATTCTTAACACAAAAATTCACAAGATCTCTACAAATAAATCTTAATTATTATGCAGGCATAACTAATAAAAATATCTCCTTGCACTGCAGATGCAAATAATATAACCAAATATAGACAACTGATCAGCCCTATATGACCAAATAAAATGTTAACCTTAAGAGTTTAACACCAACTGAAACAGTTTAACAGTTTCCAGAAACTATTATTATTTTGCTTTAGAAATTATTTATTGATGTATGGTTTGTTTACAGTATATGCATTGTGTTTTGATATGTTTTTAAAATGTATATATGAAATGTATTATGTTGTAATCCACTCTGTGTAGTCCTGTCAGTCTGATAGAATGGGATATAAATGTTAAGATTACATAATATAAGTTGTGACTCTGTGATCTCCTCATTGATCTGCAATCATGGTGTCATTTATTCCAGTGATTTTGTAGGAGTTAATGCAGTATGGGATGGATTGCTGGCTCTTTGACATTTTTACTGACTTTGAGAAATGAGGTTTTGGCATTACTAGAGTGGTCCACATAACTTCATTTTGTGTTTCATAGCGTTGTCAAATTGCTATAGCAGGGCATCTGATTTATCATGACAGCATCTTACAAAGTGAGACAGTTTTGTTACTTAGGTTGGCCACAAACAACAGTGGCTAAAATTGCACCATCAGGCCTAGGTTTATAGACAGACCTTCTGGATCTGTTCCTTAAGTGAAATAATTTTGGAGGTAGCAAATTTCTTGCCCCTGGCTGCCCCAGACCTTTGAAACCTCTCTCCTCACCACTGTCCCTTGCCCTCTCTTCCTGCCTCCTACCCCCTGGTTTCAGGAGCTCTCTTCCAGTGACACAACACTATCCTCAGATTGCAGTGAGTGGGGACTGAGCCTGAACTCACAGGCCCTGGATCTTTTGAGTTTCTATGCAGGGGGCAAGGCCTGTGAGCACAGGTGTGGTCCCGGAGCTCCTATAGTCTGAGGACAGCATAGCATCACTTGAGCAGAAATCCAGGGTTGGACAGCCGTGGGAGAGAAGAGCTCAGAGATTTGGGAGGGGGAAAGAGTAGCAGTGTCAGTTGAAATGCATCACTGTGCACCACTAGAGTTATAAGGCATAGCTCTGAAAGAGACAAACCCACTCCTCCCAAAAAAACAAACCAAAAATGTTGGATGTGCACATCTAGTGTTTTGGAAATTCACTGGAGCGGAAGAAATGTCAAAGGTCAAAATCGTGAAGCACCTTAACCTAATGTAAGTTCTGAATGAGCTTATGTACCTGGATTCTGGGTGGAGTACAAACTGGTAACAGTCACAGGTCTAACTTGGAGAAGAACTGTACTCCATTTAAATCCACAATGGTGTTATCTAATGTGGGCATGATGTGCTACCCTCATTTGATGGTGGCATTCGGTTATTGCATATAAACACAAAGCCAGATTTTACCAGTTTGCTTAGGTTTCAGTGAAACTATGATTGTGGAGAACTTTGGTCCACAAACCCATTGAATGATGTTAAGTTCTTCTAGTTGTGCCCGTTCTCTCTCTATAAACTTCCATACATGAAAAAGGGATTTACTGGTGTGGCAGAGTTATAGGTTGAATAGTTTCCTCAATATTTTACTCTACATGCCTGCCTTTTATTTTACAGTTCCCTGTAATATAGCAGTTTATTGCTGTAATAGGAGGTCCAGCCTGTCAAACTACACAATATGGATGGGATATTTTGATTAGATCCAATGCATTGGTGGTCTGGTTAACTGATTAGATTGTCAGGCCACTGGGCCACAATATAGATAGGGGCCACAGCGGACAAACTCTTGGCAGTAAAATGAGCTTGGAATGTGCCACACACTGGCAGAGATTTATGATAATTATAAGCACTGATTTGTCCTGGCATTATGTTCAGTTCTGGTTTGTTGGCTAATGCATCACCATATGTTTGTTGAGTCATCCCATTCACTGCTGTTCCAAAGCCAATAAACATCCCTACATGGTGCCCATATAGCTGCTTATGACATTGCAACCAGCTACTGTGGCCAGAATATTTGATGGAATATACCCTGAATGCATAAGCATCTTCACACACTAGAGCATCAGCTTGGAGTCCATTGATATGGATTCTCCTTTACTCATGTCTGGAGGATCTATCAGTACCAAGACAGTTGCACCTGGATCTTCAACATACTTTCTGAAAGCCGTTCTGTTTGTCATAGCCATGCAGGTGCCACCTTTAGCATGGCATACAATTTGATGAAGAAAAACCCCACTAATTGTAGCGCTTGTCGGCAAGTCATTTATTGTAACATTCTTAATAATATAACAAGGACTGATCCTCCTAATCTTACCAACTTATTGTCCCCATGCCTATGTATACTTTCAGCACTCAGAAACTCATGTCAGAGGTTATCTTATGCTTACCCATGTCAGTAATTACAATTAAAATCAATATTAAAATACAAAGATTTTAATAAAGAATAACATATTTTATGGTCTATATATTCATATGATCAATATAACCAGATTTAATACTTTGTTTATGCCATAAAAGAAATGCATTATTGAGAACCTGTAATAAGAGCTTTATACTGCCTGTTGCTTATATCTTCAGCACCATTTAAATCATACTTCTCTTTAGTGCTTTATCATTAAACCTTAAATCATATTTTTTTTCAACCAGTGTTCTATGATCGGGTATAGCACAGAAAAGCCACCACTGCCTGATGCTCAGATCCAAGCCAGCACTTAGGCTGTGCTCTTAAGCACTTCACAGAAACAAGACACCTGAGGTGCCTCTTAAACATGTAGGAGCTCCTTTTGAGAACATGTCTTATCATGCATACTTCTTCCCCAGAATGTGGTAATTAATGGGCAGAATGCAATGCATGGACAGTTGGGCCCTGCTTTGAGCAGCACACATATTGCACACAGCATGTCCTCATCACCCTATCCTGAGCCTCCTCCAGCCTTGGACCTATCCCTAGGCAGAGTGAGATGGGGAGAACATACAAGTGCTGTATTTGATTTACCCTGAGTGTTGGTAGTAGCAGCAGTGAAGAAGCTCTGGCAGCCACATGTGATAGCCAAGGTAACTAACTTATAGGCCGATGCAATATCATTCACTGAGCCTAGCGCACAAGTTGACGTATGTCCATAACCCCTGCCTAAGGGGTTAGCGCGTCCAAACCAACACATAGCTAATAACACCCCTCACATGTAAATTCATGTTGATGAGGCTATTAAGAACATGCCATACTGGGTCAGACCAAGAGTCCATCAAGCCCAGCATCCTGTTTCCAACAGTGGCCAATCCAGGCGATAAGAACCTGGCAAGTACCCAAAAACTAAGTCTATTTCATGTTACCATTGCTAGTAATAGCAGTGACTATTTTCTAAGTCAACTTAATTAATAGCAGGTAATGGACTTCTCCTCCAAGAACTTATCCAATCATTTTTTAAACACAGTTATACTAACTGAACTAACCATGTCCTTTGGCAACAAATTCCAGAGTTTAATTGTGCGTTGAGTGAAGAAGAACTTTCTCCAATTAGTTTTAAATGTGCCACATGCTAACTTCATGGAGTGTCCCCTAGTCTTTTTATTATCTGAAAGACTAAATAACAGATTCACATCTACCCGTTCTAGACCTCTCATGATTTTAAACACCTCTATCATATCCCCCCTCAGCTGTCTCTTCTCCAAGCTGAGAAGTCTTAACCTCTTTAGTCTTTCCTCATAGGGGAGTTGTTCCATTGCCCTTATCATTTTGGTCACCCTTCTCTGTATCTTCTCCATCGCAATTATATCTTTTTTGAGATGCGGTGACCAGACTTGTACCCAGTATACAAGGTGGGGTCTCACCATGGAGCGATACAGAGGCATTATGACATTTTCTGTTTTATTCACCATTCCCTTCCTAATAATTCCCAACATTCTGTTTGCTTTTTTGACTGCCGCAGCACACTGAACCAACGATTTCAATGTGTTATCCAGTTTGACACCTAGATCTCTTTTTTGAGTGGTAGCACCTAATATGGAACCTAACATTATGTAACTATAGCATGGGTTATTTTTCCCTATATGCATCACCTTGCACTTATCCACATTAAATTTCATCTGCCATTTCGATGCCCAATTTTCCAGTCTCACAAGGTCTTCCTGCAATTTATCACAATCTGCTTGTGATTTAACTATTCTGAACAATTTTGAATCTGCATTTTTAATTACCTCACTCATATTTCTTTCCAGATCATCTTACTAGATAAACGAAGCTTGACCGACGTGCCGCAAATGCGCAGTAGAGAGCAGCTCTACCGCGCATGCGCGCACGTCGGTCACAGTGTGCCTCTTAAAAATAAAAATGGCGCTGCAGGAGCGGCGGTGGCACCGGCCCGAAGAGCTGGAGTGGCTGCGGCGGCAGACCAGGAGCGGCGGCCTGAAGACCCGGAGCAGCAGGAGCGGCGGCCCGAAGACCCGGAGCGGCGGCGGCGGCGGCCCGAAGACCCGGAGCGGCGGCGGCGGCCCGAAGACCCGGAGCGGCGGCCCGAAGACCCGGAGCGGCAGGAGCGGCGGCGGCGGCCCGAAGACCCGGAGCGGCAGGAGCGGCCCGAAGACCCGGAGCGGTGGCGGCGGCCCGAAGACCCGGAGCGGCGGCGGCATGCGCGCAAAGGAGGGAGGGACGGACGGAAGGAACACCCCGGAGATCGACTGAGGAGGGGGGAGAGGGGAGGAGGAAGAGAGGAGTGACTCAGGGGAGGGGGGGAGAGAGGAGTGACTGAGGGGAGGAGGGAGGGGGGGAGAGAGGAGTGACTGAGGGGAGGAGGGAGGGGGGGAGAGAGGAGTGACTGAGGGGAGGAGGGAGGAGGAGAGGGAGGAGTGACTGAGGGGAGAGAGGAGAGAGAGAGTGGGGGGAGGTGGGAGGGAGAATGAGGGGGAAGGAAATGATCCAAAAAAATGTTAATGTAGCCCGTTTTAACGGGCTTAACGGCTTGTTTATAAATATATTGAAAAGTAAGGGTCCCAATACAGATCCCTGAGGCACTCCACTGCCCACTCCCTTCCACTGAGAAAATTGTCCATTTAATCCTACTCTCTGTTTCCTGTCTTTTAGCCAGTTTGTAATGCACGAAAGGACATCACCACCTATACCATGACATTTTACTTTTCCTAGAAGTCTCTCATGAGGAACTTTATCAAATGCCTTCTGAAAATGCAAGTATACTACATGTACCAGTTCACCTTTATCCACATGTTTATTAACTCCTTCAAAAACGTGAATCAAATTTGTGAGGCAAGACTTGCCTTGGGTAAAGCCATGCTGACTTTGTTCCATTAAACCATGTCTTTCTATATGTTCTGTGATTTTGATGCTTAGAACACTTTCCACTATTTTTCCTGGCACTGAAGTCAGGCTAACCGGTCTGTAGTTTCCCGGATCACCCCTGGAGCCCTTTTTAAATATTGGGGTTACATTAGCTATCCTCCAGTCTTCAGGTACAATGGATGATTTTAATGATAGGTTACAAATTTTTACTAATAGGTCTGAAGTTTCATTTTTTAGTTCCTTCAGAACCCTGGAGTATATACCATCTGGGCCAGGTGATTTACTACTTCTCAGTTTATCAATCAGGCCTACTACATCTTCTAGGTTCACCCTTTAACCCCTCGATCATCTAACGGTCCAACTGACTCCCTCACAGGCTTTCTGCTTCGGATACATTTAAAAAAGTTTTTACTGTGAGTTTTTGCCTCTACGGCCAACTTCTTTTCAAATTCTCTCCTAGCCTGTCTTATCAATGTCTTACATTTAACTTGCCAACGTTTATGCATTATCCTATTTTCTTCTGTTGGATCCTTCTTCCAATTTTTGAATGAAGATCTTTTGGCTAAAATAGCTTCTTTCACCTCCCCTTTTAAACATGCCAGTAATTGTTTTGCCTTCTTTCCACAATTTTTAATGTGTGGAATACATCTGGACTGTGCTTCTAGGATGGTATTTTTTAACAATGACCACGGCTCTTGCACACTTTTTACCTTTAGCTGCTCCTTTCAGTTTTTTTCTTACAATTTTTCTCATTTTATCAAAGTTTCCCTTTTGAAAGTTTAGCACGAGAGCCGTGGTTTTGCTTACTGTCCCCCTTCCAGTCATTAATTCAAATTTGATCATATTATGATCACCATTGCCAAGCGGCCCCACCACCGTTACCTCTCTCACCAAATCCTGTCTTCCACTGAGAATTAGCTATTACCCATTTATGTAAAAAATAAATGTGCACCCAACACACACATTTTTACTCTCAAAAATGAACACCTACCCTGGAGCAGGCGTTAAGTCTTGAGGAACTCCTAAAGTTTAACAGAAAAGCAGAAAATACTGCTTTTCTGTAGTTCCTCCGACTTAATATCATGGTAGTATTAAGTCGGAGGAACCAAAGAAAGGAGCAAGGTAAAATAAAAAGTCTTGCTGGTGGTCAGGTTAGGAAAATGGACATTCAATTAACGAGCGTCCAGTTTCCTAACCCGTGGCCGTGCACAGTTTAGGAAAACGGATGCTCATGTGCCTACTGCTGCAAACTCCCGGGGAGAGGTGGATGGGCATGCGTTAGAAAAGTGGGCGTCTAGTTTGGAGGTGCAGTTTTAGCACATCCATATTGCATCAGCCTGCTGGTTGCCTGTAGCACACCAACACCTCCCTTTTCATGCACTTGTTTATAGAGGGAGTTGGTCTTTTGTGGCAATCGTTGTGTTTCTGCCCCCTTTCTCCCTTTGTTGTAAAATTTGGAAGAGAAGCAGGTGGGGCTTTCATTGCTTTCCTAGCTCTCCATGTCCACTCTGCCTGCTATGTGAAGGTTGGTGTGCCACAACACCACTTTTGCTAATGAAAAGGTTGGGAAACACTGCTTTAAAAGTCACACAGAAAGCCTCTCAGCATGGGCTTGTTTGGTATTTGGCATACATCAGAGTAAGCGGGCGACTTTTTCTCCCCATTTTGTCATAGCTTTCCTCTGGCAGAGTTTGTAATATTATATATGTGATTTTCATTAGAGTCCAATTATTTTGACTTCTTCACTGACCAGCTTAATCATCTGTGCAGAACAGCAATGGGAACCAGGTTTGCACCTAATTGCAGGAACATTTACACTGGCAAATGTGAAAAAGCTTGTGTTATATGGGATGTCAGGTTAGATGTCAGATTGTTTCATTATCTGCAAAAACACATACAAGAAATTTCAAAGGGTATTTGCAAATAAAAATTAGAAAACTAAAAGAATGACTTGTTTAGTAGCAAAAGGACTAGGAGAGTTTGAGGCTAAAACCGAGAGAAACTATAGACAGATATACAATTATCATCTAAAGCATATAATTTAGTAAATGCTCCTAGAATTTACAAGATGTGAACATAAAATGTTTAAAATATGAGAGATTTTGCCTAAAAGTGAAAATACTAAAATCTAAATTTGAAAAAAACCCCAAACAATATAATAAAGTATGATAGCGGATCATTTTTGCGAATGAGTGAGATCCTGGGGAAGCACTAGAGGAGAATAAATCAAAGCATGTTATAGGAGAGCATATATTTGTAACCTGGGCACTTCTCGGGTTACCTGTCACTAAATGCTCAGGGCTTGCAATGTCAGCTGGTCAGAGGAGGATAGATCTGGGAGGTCCATGCAGATGCAGCCCCTCCTTCTGCAGGGTTTGCCATGGCCAACCCACTTGTAATACTATAACACTGTACCCTTGCTACAGCTTGGGAGGCAGGCCTTTGGGTTTAGTATAAACTCCTCTCTACCTTCTATACTCAGTACTTTTTTGTTATTTTACAGGCCCAGCCGGTGTCAGCCAGGCAAGCCCTGCTTGGTGGTCCTGGCCAGGGTCGGGAGGGGATCCTTTCCAGTACACTACCTGTCTGGTCTGGGTTATTCCCCTCTGGGTCACTTTTTGGAACTCTTACTCTAAGTATTGGGGCCTTTCGAGCCTATTCAGAGCTTGGATCAGGGAATGGGGAACCCTGGGTTGGGCCTGGACAGGTTAGGGAAAACCTGTCCTCTGTTTGAGCCTCAGTGAGGAAGGGGGTATACTGACATGCTGGGAGCCACCCCAGAGTTTTTCTGAGTTTTCTAAAGCTAATTTCAAGATCCAGGTCGGAAGTTCTGACTGCCCTTCCATCCTGCTGGAAGCCTTAAGAGTCCTGCTCCCAGCGTTCCTCCCTTTGGGGATCCAAAAGAAAGAAAACAACAAGGAATGCAACAGTAACCAAGACTAATCCTACAAACTGTGAGTAAAGGCAAAGCCTACTATTCAAGAAGTCACCCAACCGGTGCTTCTAAACCCTGGGGAGAGAGATTAATTTTTCTTTCTGTGCAGAGACTGCAACAAAATATCCTTGCCATTGAAGGGGGTGGTTCTGCCCATCAAAAGGACATCTGCCCACCTGGGGATCCTATTTTTTCCAAGCCCTGGAGGGTAGGAATTCCCCTGCCTCACGTTTGACCTTCTTGCACAGATTGAGGAGGAAATTGTGACAAGAGAAAATCACTGTGCTGCTGTGAATTAAGATTGTGCCAGTTTTCATCAGTAGATATTCATTTGGACACTAACCCAGTGACTCCAGTCTTTCTTTGTTACACCCAGCACACTGTGGGACAGACATACATTGGTTGGCCCAGATAAATAAATAAGAAAAGGAGACAAGGAAGCCACCCTTAGCACTCGGGGTCTTGGGAGTCACCTCCCTACCCACTCCTGGAAGGAAGAGTCTGTGTTCAAGCTAGCCTGGGAGGGTTCCTGACCCCATGAGAAGAACAAATATTTTTATGGTCTCATCGGGAAGCAGTCCACCCCCAGAGTTGGGATTACATATTCATTTTGTCCATATGTTGGATACATTTTTAGGAAAAATAAAAAGCAGCTGTTATGAAAAACAGGAATAGAATAAAAGGTGAATCTTGAGTGGGGATTACCAAAGTATACAAATTAAACTGACTCTCGGATATGAAATTTAGGGAATCCAAGATGGCGGAAGCATACTGCCTGTGAGCAGAAGTCTTAGTGTTTGGCTATTACCTAGATCCTTATGGGTCAGAAAAGAAAGGGCCATCCAAGATTTTTGCCAGCTAAACCCACCCAGCAATTTAAGGGCTGAGTGACTTCTTTGCCAATTCGGAGTCATGGCCTCGACCCCGGTGCATGGGTCATTGGAATTGTCAGGAGTGGAAGGAAGCTCTGTTATTACCCCTGACTCAATCAGCTTCAGCCTGGAAGATGAGTTTCCTCTCTTTGTGCTACAGGCTTCTGAGGCTGGAAAGGAGCTGAGATTAATGTGCCTTGATGTCATTAGCGCTATGCTGGTGGTAAAGAGGCTACAGGAGGGAAAGAGTCCAGCAGTGGTATAAACTAGCTCTAGCCAATGTGAAGAGTCCTATCAGCCAAGAGAGAGGTCAGAGGTAGTTGCTAAGAGCAACAGAGGTGTTTTGAAGTTGATTCCCTTGGGCTCTTCAACAAGTCTTCCTTTGGGTTGGATACTTAATTGGGAGCTCTGCTTAGTGTATGCTCTACCTGATATTTTGCCTGCCAGTCTATGAGAGTTCATTAATTGTCTATCAAAGCTGACACTAGGACTTCTATAATTTTAGGAGACTTCAATAATCAGGTAGATATCCTCCCCCCCCCCCCCCCTTCAATGTCTGTAAAAATTGTTTTGTCTGTTTTGGAATCTTTGGGGTGGTCTTAGCTGATTCAGTTTTCTACCCATAAACAGGGTCAAACTCTGGATTTACTAATTGTTAGTGAGGAATGGGCCTCTATGGACGCTTGTCATGCTTCTGGCATCAATGTTCCTTGGACTGATCATTCTTTGATTTATTGCACAATAAGTCTTTCAACAACCTCATTTCACAGGACTACTGCCCCTTGTAGGAGTCTAGGTTGGGCACAGATTGATGTTCATCAATTGCACTCTCAATGGCTTCCTTCTCTTGTAGATACCACTGTACACGATGTTGGGGGGACTGAACAATCGTCAACAGTCCTCTCTCCATTCTGTCCTAAATACATTAGGCCCTATGAAACCTCTAGTTATTCATGAAAACCACACAGCCCCTTGGTACACCCTGATTAAAGGTCCTTAAAATGTGGGCTTAGGTCCACAGAACACCATAGGCATAAGGAGAAAACTGATTTTAACCTCACAGATTATCAGTCCAGACTTGAGGGATACAAAACTGCCTGGACTAAACAAAAAGTGCCCAATACTCTGTTAGGATCTCTAAAGCAGCTTCTCAGCCTCGCAAACTATTCAAGATAGTCCATTCACTTACTGCCCCTCCATTGTGTCCTCCATATCCCTTCTGTGAAACATTTGCATCTTTTTTCTTTAATAAAACTGCTCAGATAGTTAACACCTTTGCTGCAATTACTTCTGTGTCCTTCTCTCTCAAACATTGGCTGTAGGATTTTGCAACTGCCTCATGTTCTGAGGTGTCTGCTATACTAGGGCATTTGAAGGATAATTTTTGTGCATTCAACTCATGCTCTTCAGCCTTGATAAATGTGTTGGGCCCTGTGGTGAGCCCTTTTATCCCTGATCTTATAAATGCATCTCTTCTCAAAGGCATGGTGCCTTCTTCATTAAAAGCAGTTGTGGTCTACTCCTTACTGAGAAAAGCCAAACTGGATTCTATAGATCCCTCTATCGCCCAATCTCCTCTCGCTAAAATATTAAACAAAAGTTGTCTTTACTCAATTGCAGAACTATTTGGAGTAGAATAATTTCTTCTATAATATTGTATGGAATCATGTTTGCTTTCCAGTTTCAATAATATTTGGCAGGGCTTTGACTCTGGTTTTAGTTACAGTATTTCCTCATTCTATTAGACATACCATCAGCTTTATATATTCTCAAGCATACTCTTTTGCTGGACTGTCTGAAGTCACTGGGAATTTCCTCTACTGTTCACTCCTGGTTTAAATCCTTCCTGTCTAATTGTTTTTTTAATTTATTTATTTTTATTGGTTTTTATATACCGTCATTTGGCATAGCCATCACAACAGTTGACAAAGCAGTGCAACGATCAATATACTTTCAATAAATTAAGTAATTAGTAAAAAAGTAAAATAAAATAAAAATATTGTACATTAGAATAAAAAATACACTAGAATCTTAATATAAAAGTACAATTGTTATTCATAATAACAGCACATTACATTTTGAAGTTACAAGAGCATAAATATCAGTTAAAAGGCAAGATTAAAAAGTTAGGATTTATAAGTGGTCATTGGCGATTCTTCTTCTGAATCATTCCATTTGAGCATGGGTATTCCCCAGGGATCCTCCCTTTTCCCTACTCTTTAATATTTACCTATCTTCCCTAGGTGTATGTTAGGGTTGTGGACCCAGCTCGGCTAGGGAACCCCCACGGGAACAGTCCAGGACTCAAGGGACAGACTAGGGGATCTTCTGCCTTTACCAGCCACCTTCCCCACAGGTTGAGCCCTTGGGTTCTGGTGGCCAGAAGGACTTGAACAAGGTAGAGACGTAAAACTAAAGCTGGACTGGAATCTGGAGTGGATGCAGACGTCAGGCAGGACCAAAGAGGCAGGCTGCAGGGCTGTAGGGTGACGCCGGACAGGACTGGAGACAGAAGACAGAAATGCAGGCTGCAGGGCAGAAGGCAGATGTCTGATGGGTCAGAAGCTCAGGCAGAAACCAAGGTCTGGGATGGAACACTGGAACAAGGCAGGAGTAAATGATACTGACAAACTTGAGACAGGAGGCCTGGGAGCAAGGCTTGCGACAGGCGGCTTAGGGAAGCCAGGGAGCAAGGCAGAAGGCTGCGGAGAGCCATAAGGAGTATGAGACAAGAAGACTTTGTAAAGCCACAAGGCAGAAGGTTGCAGACAGCCACAGGGATCACAAGGTGGGAAGGCTTTGGAAAGCCAAAAAACCACACAGGACATGAGGGGCCAAGCAAGGAACCAAGCAGACTCAGACTCAATGACAAGGCCCAGAGTGTAGACTGAGGCAGGACTAAATCGGCAGAGATCTGCTGAGTCATGAGGTCACCAAGACTAGAGCTGGAAAGAGGGTAGAGGCAGCTTCTGGAAGACCTCTAGTGGTTGGGAGGCTGCATGACAAGCAGAATCACAACACTACCCCCTCTCTGGGAAGGGAAACTAGAGTCCTTAAGGTGCATCACTAGGTTGCACCCCACCTGGGGTGGTGGAACGTGGCTGAGGCTGCACCCTTCCAGGGACTGACTGGAATTAAGCCTCTTCTGGGATAGCGGAACTGAGATGGAGCTGGACCCCTTAGCGAGCTGCTTGAAAACGGGCCCCTCCTGGGGCAGAGGAACTTGGCGGCACTCCTCTGACGAGTGCTTGAAATTGGGCGCGCTCAAGGTCCAGCCACGTGCATATCCCCCAATTTTTACGCATCCCAGGCTTTTAAAATTTGGGCTTTAGGGAACAGCAATCTATCGTTATACAATGCAAGATTCCACACCAGGAGTTACCACTCAGGAAAAGGATTATCGTGGATAATAATTTGAAATCCTTTTCTCAGTGTGCGGTCGCAGCCAAGAAAGCAAAGAGAATATTAGAAATTATTAGAAAAGGAAAAGAGAATAAAACACAATGGAATGATGGGATGGAATGATTCCTCTTTGAGAAAAGTTAAAGAGGTTAAGGATCTTCAGCTTGAAGAAAAGATAGCTAAGTGGAGATATGATAGAAGTCTATAAAATAATGAGCAGAATTGAATGGAAGAATGCAAATCGGTTGTTTACTCTTTGAAAAAATACAAAGACTATGGGACATGCAATGAAGTTACTAGGTAATACATTTAAAATAAATAGGAGAAAATATGTTACTCAAAACATAATTAAGCTCTGCAATTCATTGGTGGAGGACATGGTGAAAGCTGTTAATATCAGTGCATTTAAAAAAAGGTTTGAACAAGTTCTAAGAGGAAAAGTCCATAAACCATTATTAAAGTGGATTTGGGGGTTAGACTAAAAATCTTTTAACTTTACTGCTTATTTTTCTTAATGTTTGAAATTTATATTCCAGTTGTTTTTATGCTTTTATGATTTAAGTTTTGTACTACTTAATTATTTATTATCTTATAATTATATATTTGTATGTATTTTGATTTTATTAATGTTATTGTATTTTCCTCACTTTTTATTGTATTGTAAACCATAGTGAAGGTTTTACTGATACTATGGTATATTAAAAAACTAATAAACTAGAAATAGTAATAAGCTAGAAGTCTACTGCTTATCGCTGGGATAAACAGCATGGGGGTCTGTTTACCTTTTGGGATCCTTCCAGGTGCTTGTGACCTGGATTGGCTATTGTTGAAATAGGATACAGGGCTTGATGGACCTTTGTTCTGATCCAGTATGGCAAATGTTGTGTTCTTATCTGCCATTATCTTACAAAACCTCAGACAGCTGATCCCAGGGCAAAAGTGGAAATGACTTAACTAGCACCCCAAATCTCTTTGTCATTTCTTTCACCTCTCTCACTAGCCTTGAATACACTAACTTCCACTCACTCTATACACACACACACACACACACACCTTCCTTTCCTACCAATACATCTGTGAAAGGCATGTGTACCTGGCAGTAGGAAAGTCCTTGAGAGATGAATGTTTGAATAATGGAAGAAAAGCCACAGCTGAACTATCAACCCCCAGACAGTAAAACCCTTCGAGATGGACTCAATAATAGAAATGTACTCTGCATATTAACTTGCTTCAAGGGTGGGGGGGGGGGGGCCCTGTCCTTGAAGGGTGGGAGGAGGTGTTTAAGCAACTTCACCGTCAGCCCAGACTTCCAGCGGGTCCTGGTTGCATCCATTCACAAGGGCATCACACATCAAGGTCGCTTCTGCTTTTATTATGAGACACAAGCCACAATAGGACCTGTTGCCGCAGCAAATCTATAGCAGCACAAGCCTTGCACTGCAAGCTGAGATAAGTCTCCTTTTCTATGCTCTGGTGTGTTTTCATTTCTTTTGTTCATCCACCCCTAACTCTTATTGTCCTTCGCTGATGAACAGCTCAGACAAAGCAGCAAAGCTTTGTTTCTCACCCAACCAACATTAGAAGTATTTTACTGCTCAGTCAAGACCTTTACCGATGACATTATAGTGCCATGTCGTGAGCACTGGGATGCCTGTCAGGGCAGCTTGACTACTGTGGTAGTCATAAAAAAATAAAAAAAAAAGGCAAGTGCACATATCTGCTGTCACTCCATGAAGATCTTAGCACTGAACCAGTTCATAATGAGCCGCAGTCAAATGCTGGCTTTTTAAAACTATTTCCATGTGTTGATTAATTATATCCTCTGCCTTAACATTTTCACATTTCATAGCTTTGCTATATATAGGGCAAAAATAGCGAGTCATGTTATGGGGAACAACTTGAGCCCATCCAGGTTTTGCCCCTTAGCACTCAGGGAAATCAATTAGGAAATCAGACCTACAACACCAAGCATGCAGTAGGGTAAAACCAGGATTGACTCAGTTTTTTCCCTTGGATATGGACCTCTATGATCACTTTAACCATAGATGCAATGGACACTTAATTTGTGACTTTCCTGGGCCTTATGATATGGACCATTGCACTACAGGTGTCTTAGAGCCACACACAGTCACTTGCACCCTGTCTTGTTTATGTGGGACTCTTGGTCCATCTTGCTCCTGTGGGATCCACCCTAGGCTCTGTTACATTTAAATCCATTGCAGCATCTCAGGCTAACCAGCTGTATTACTTGCAAATAAACTATGCCAAAGCTAGTTCCTTTGCCAAGAAGAATATTTTGCTGAAAAGGACGAATGACATCTTAGTAACACATTCCATTATCACTCCCTTTAGTAGGGGCTGATGATTATTTAATAAACTACATGGCACTGCTGATAATGACTGAAACAGACATTAAATGTGTGCAAACATTGTTTTAGCAGCCACTGTGCATCTTCCATGGTTCCAAGCAGCTTGTCCTTGCATCAGCTGCTCTTCCTAATATGCCATACACCAACCCATACACAAGCTGGCTGCGTCTAGCACTGCAATTGTATTCATGTATGGAATTAATTGCAAGTAATAGGAGCAATATATCCCCAATGGCATTGCATCTGGGGCTCCTGCAGATCAACTGTAAAGCACCAGAATCCTCAGGGATAATCAGTGTTGCCAGCCTCACTCTGTGTCATTATCAGACGCTGATCTAGCCCTGGATTTCTAACTCCCATGCCCATGCATTCTGCCAGATAACAAGACTAGTGCTGGCCTGGGAGTTGGTAAAACCAGAACTGGATGACCAGGTAGGCCTACATGCAACAGTACAAAAACCAGGACTATCACTGCTGATTTACTAACCCCTGGCAAGAAATCAGAGACTGGTTTATTGGCCTGTCACAATGTAGCTTTCTTCTAAGGACAGATGATGAAAATTTACAGAATGGCATTGCTTTCCAGGATTCATTAAATACTATTTATAAGATTACTGTAAGGACAGAGGAAAGAAAGATTAAATAAAACAATGAAAAAGAAAAATTAAATACTGGAAAGGGGGAAGAGAATGAAAATTGGAAAGGGAATTAAAGGGTTAAATACTGAAAATGGTGACAAGAAATTAAGATATGGAAAGCTTTCCTGGTTTAATTTTTTTTTTTTAATTAAGAGAGTTTTTGGAAATCATAAAAACAATGAACTTATAGTACCCCCTCTTCTTGTGGCACCTTTTAATACACTGACCTTAGCTTCCTGTCCTCAGAATACAATAAAGAGCTCATCTAACATTCATCTCTAGTTCTGCCAGCATTCAAACTGAATTGCAGCCTGTTACAAAATAATCCTGAATGCTAGAGCTGCTGTTTTCCTAGCTTTTAATGCTACAGATACTGATCTGTCACTATTCCCCCTTGCAAAACTTGTATTAGTAGGCATAAAGTGACTGATCAACATCCACGATGTATCAGGATCACAGATGGGCAGCTTAGACTAGAGCTTCCACAGGGGAGGAAGGGCGAGAAGGCTGCTGACCCCTGTAGCCAGTTGCCGGGAGCAGGGGACAGAGCGCTAGGAAATTTCTCCTTCCCTTGCTCCTAAGGCTAGCCCTGCAGCTGAGTACTGGCAAGTTTCTTTATAAAAATAAAAATGCACTGCAAGTACAGATGGATCAAAACATGCTATGTTAAGCATAGCCCCTCTATGAAGCAAAGTGCAAATCACTTGGGGAGTGGGGGGTGAGGAGGAACGACATCACAGCCGCTAATAACAATCTCTTATAGGGAGACTTTATGCAAACCATTGTATTGTAGGTCTGCATCTTACATTTGACATCAGAGCTGCAGGTGCCAATGGGCATCAGAGAAGAGGTGTCAAACAGTTCCCTCTGGAATGCCGCTCTGACAGAAGTGAGGAGGGATCACGAATCACTAGCTGGGAGCTTCAGCTCACAAATTTCAGTTCACATTTCCTGAGGGGCTAGAATGTAAGTTTCTGACTCAAGAGAGGCAGGGAGTGGCCAGGACCACAGATTCCCAGGTGAGTGGGAAACGCACTTATTTTATTTTTATTTATTTAAGAGTTTTTTTATACCGAGGTATAGCTATCTGCCTTCACTCCGGTTTACAAGTACAACAACCTATTACATATAACAGAGATTGAAAAAACATGCATAACAAAAACTATTACAATTAACAGTGTTTGAGCCTGAAAAAAAAACTAATTATTACAGTCGACAGCAACATTTATAACAGGATAAATCTATGATTTATCCTGTTATAAATTAAGAGAAGAAAAGCAAGTCAGAATGAGGGATATTTCCAAACCCTCCGTCTGCTCTCACACCTCATCCTTCAGTTGCAGAATCTCGCAAGTTACAGGGTGGCATCACAGGAACTCCAATTCATGAATGCTCACCAGCTCAGGAAATTCACTCATCATGTTAGTTATTTCTGGATCAATATATTTCTGTTTTCAACCCTGCTGACTCACATGACTAAGAGGGCCATTTACTAAAGGCTTTTTTCCATTCTGTGTCTATGGGAAAAATGCTTAGTAAATGAGGCCCTAAGTTAGTTAAAGTGATAAGATAACTCCACGTTAAAAGTGGAAGGCTGAGCTAGTTCTAGCCTTTCCTCATTCATTGCATCTATGGACTTGAGGTTGCAGTTTTCCTAAGAACAGCACAATCAAAAAGGGATTGAATTAGCACAAGTTTGAAACTTGTAAGCAGTAGAGCCAATCATCCAGGCTTCAACCATGGCTGCTATCCATTCGCACATCTTTTATATACATTCCTAATTCAGCATTCATGGATTAGACATAGCTGAATTGCAAATTCTTAAGGCGTTTCCTTGGGAAATTTAAAAGTCAGTAGGGGAACAGGTTTGTAGATGGATGCCATTGTGCAGGAAAGATAGCAGAAGTACAAGCCCATAGAGTCAATGGCTAAAACCAAGATTGGTGAGGCCTGTCATAAGAACATAAGATCATAAGAATTGCCATACTGAGTCAGAGCGAGGGTCCATCAAGCCTAGTATCCCATTTCTAACAGTGGTCAATCCACATCACAAGAACCTGGCAATGCTGAGGGATAAATAGTAGCTTTACCCAAGTCTAGCTGGTTAATAACAGTTTATGGCCTTCTCCTCTAGGAACTTGTGCAAACCTTTTGAAAACCCAGCTATGATAACTTCCTTTACCACATCCTCAGGAAATGAATTCCAGAACTTAGTTGTGTGTTGCATGAAAAACAATTTTCTCCAATTTGTTTTAAATGTGCTACTTACTAAATTCATGGAAGTCTCCTACTCTTTGTATTTTTGAAAGAGGAAATAACCAATTCCCATTTACCAGTTCTATTCTACTCATGATTTTAAAGACCTCTATCATAGTCCCTCCCCCCCACTCAGGCATTTCTTCTGCATTTTAAGCAGCCCTAACCTCTTCCTTTCCTTATAGGTTAGCCAGGAATCTTTGCTGTGCTGGAGTGATTCGGACCAGTTCTATTGCCCTTTTAAGGTTCCTCTCTGTACATAAAATGGCTCCAATGCAATGAACAGATTCATCTCTCTTTCCAAGAAAACCCATACTGAATTACAAGTGAGGGCATGGATCCCTGAGCCAGAGAACCAGCAAATTATCCAAAGTAGTTTCTACCAGTCTTGAGAAAACTCAGTTTCCCCTCCATCCTTCATTATCCTTGCACTGTTCACTCCTTAAATGCAAGGCAAGTCTGAATGGCCAAGCTGAATCAACCGCTGCTTCTCTCAAGTCAGGAACAAAAAGAGGAGGCCAAAGTGTGAGCTTAGAAGAACTGCTGGAAACCCGGCCTTCTTTGTCACAACCTGAAGAGTCCTCCTCTGCAGTACATTAGGGCTCAGACAGAGGCACTGGAGAGAGAGAGATAGATCCAAACCTGCTGGCTGAAGCCTTTATGATGTTCAGAACCTACAGATCTCTAAGTGCTTCACTCTTCAATTTATGTTTGACTTTGAAAAAACACATGGTGGGCACCGTATCTACCTAGGTACTTCCTCTTCCTAGTCCTGTTAGCAGCACACCTTAATCCTGCCCTGAAGCACCTTTTGCTACTCCAGTACTGAGACCCCCAACATGCAGCTCTGGGAATGCACCTCAATCCTTAATAAAAGGGTTAAAAAAACATAAAAAGCAGTAACACAGTACCACAACAGACATAGCAACAAGGCAGTGGTCAACAGAAAAGAGCCACTTGATTCACCCAATTTGTCTGAAAAATGATAGGAGGCGTGTGGCACTTTATAGATAAACCAGTTTATTGAGGAATGAGCTTTCGAGGTCAGAGTCCAGTTATTCCTTAACCTTGTTATTAGCCTGTGCCCTCCAAATGTCTTACCTGCAGGGTGTTCTGTTGCTCTCAGCCTTCATGCACAGTCCTTCTCATGATTTGTTCAATCTCCATCTGTCAGGACAACACTAATGAACCTCTGTGAGGGAAGGGAAGAATCCCCCATAGAGAACCTTTACCCTACAATCAGTAATAATCTGGAGGGTATTTTTCCTGACTAACTCCTCTGTCCCAAGGTGCCCAGGCGCTCTGACCAGCATAACCTGAAGGGTATCATGCTGCTTGCATATTTTCCTGCTGCTTTAAGAAGACCTATTTTTCAGAGATGGATTATTCTAACTTTTGCATCCAGGATTGTTGCCCCTTTCCCTGCACAGCTGCTGCTCAAGATGCCAATAAACCATCTTCAAGAAGGTGTTTTAAACTGAGCACCTCTTGAATCTGCATAATCAAGGAGAAAAGGTCTGGCTGATTTGCTATTATAATTTTCCATAACAAACCACGGGGTTCTTGCTTGATTAATAAGTGCTGTTTTACCCAGGTGAAGGAAAGCTTTCATCTATAACTACTGGCTGGAAATTGCCTTGTCTCCCACGTAAACTGAAAGATTTATTCTTGGCAAATGCAATCAAGTTCAGTTTTACAAAATAATAATTTGGCATTTTGATTGAATGAGTCAATGTCATCTTCTGCAGTGTGGAAAAAAGTGCAATGTTAGATCATTGAACTACCAAGAAACAGTGTTTCCTATTCTCCCCTCTGCCTGAGTGCCTTGGTTCTGATCCCAGCTCTGCTACTGACTATTTGTGTGCTCCCATGGACAGGTCACTGTATCCCCTTATGCCTTGGCTCTAATCCCAGCTCTGCCACTGACTCTCTCTTTTCCTCCCTCCCTCTAGGAAGCTTTCATGCAGCGCAGGCACCACAATCGTATTGCCTTGCCCTCCACCCCAGTCATGGCTGTGTGTAGATTTCTTGCCACACGCAGGGCCATTCCCACTTCAGGAAGCGAGGTCTGTTCTAGCAGGCCTTCAATGCCAAATACATAATTTAATTTCCTCCATCTTGGAAAGCAGCTGAAACCTGCTCTACTACATGCATTAGCATGAAACTGGCTGCTAGAAATGGCCTGACGCAATTATGAATGCCTTGAATGTGCTGCTACAACCTGCTGTTTTGCTGAGAAGTTTATTTATTTTAAGTTTAGTCATTATTGTTGACTTTTCAAGTTTAATACCTACAGTCCAACTTCTTCAGACTAGGGGCCGATGCAGTAATCTGTGCCTTAAGAGACTGTGGGCTGGATTTCGGCACACAACACTCAGATTACAATTTTTTTTATTTAACTTCCATTGCAGTAAGCTAATGCCATGCAAATGCATTGGGAGTTATGCACTGGTGTCCTCTATGTTTCTTGCAGTTCTTCCTTGCTGAGCTACTGACAGGCATTTGGGGTTTCAGAGAATCCACAATAGCTTCAGTCAATTCAATGGAGAAAACCAGCATCAACCACAGCCCACCTGCAGGCCACAAGTGTGACACTTTATGGCTGAACCCACACAGTGGAAAAGATTGGGTTTGCGGGAGGATGGGATTGGCTAACAAGGAAATAATATGCAATGAGCACCCTCTAGGGATCGTACTTAGCTTAAATAAAAAGCTGTGAATAGGCAGACTAAGGTTAGACTGTTAAAGTAATTGGATGCCTTTAGACAGCAGATGCCACAGCTTGAGTAGAAGTATTACATGGAACACTGCCCTGGGAGCATGTGCCTGGGATTCTGTCTCCGTTTGCTTGGGGGAGAGGCAAAAGGAAGATCTTGTGTTGGTTGGAATTGGTCTATAGAAAAACCGGAACTCTCCTCTTACCCAAGAATGGGCATCTCCAATGGAGCAGTAAGCAACGAAAGAAAAAAAAGGAACGGTAGGAGAAAAGGTTTAGGGGAAGAGTGAGTATGGGTAGGGGGGGGGGGTAGGGACGTTCCCTCCCAGTCCGCTCCTTAATTGGAGCGGACTGGGAGGGAACTCGTGGAGGCCTGATTGCGTCGCAGCGCATAATCTTATAAAATTGCCCCCCCCCCCGCACGCGCCACCCGCACATGCATGTGTGGATTATAACATCTACCCCTATATGTGTATGTGAACTGCTACTGCCTGTGCTGTGCTTGTTCTGTGATGGGGCAGTATATGTGTGTGCGCACTGTTGCTGCCTGTGCTGTGGTGGGGCAGTATATGTGTGTGCGCACTGTTGCTGCCTGCGCTGTGCCTGTTCTGTGCAGGGGCAGTATATGTGTGTGCGCACTGTTGCTGCCTGCGCTGTGCCTGTTCTGTGCAGGGGCAGTATATGTGTGTGCGCACTGTTGCTGCCTGCGCTGTGCCTGTTCTGTGCAGGGGCAGTATATGTGTGTGCGCACTGTTGCTGCCTGCGCTGTGCCTGTTCTGTGCAGGGGCAGTATATGTGTGTGCGCACTGTTGCTGCCTGCGCTGTGCCTGTTCTGTGCAGGGGCAGTATATGTGTGTGCGCACTGTTGCTGCCTGCGCTGTGCCTGTTCTGTGGAGGGGCAGTATATGTGTGTGCGCACTGTTGCTGCCTGCGCTGTGCCTGTTCTGTGCAGGGGCAGTATATGTGTGTGCGCACTCTTGCTGACTGCGCTGTATGTGTTCTGGTGTTAAACAGAGGACTTCCATTCCATTGCTACCAGTCCAGCACTTTTTCCCATCCTTGAATTTACTAGAAGAATTTATGACCAGTACAATCAGACATAGCTTTGATATAATTCATTCATATTTCATTAGTTATCATAAGCTCAAACAAAAAATAAAATATAAAACACATTTCTGCCTCCTTGCACTTTGTTGAGTCGAATAAAACCAAACACTGCTAGAAGGAGGGTCCTGCTCCTCACAATTTATATTCTCAACCATTCGGACTATTTTATTGCAGATCTTATAAAGTGAAAGGGAAAGCTAATTAGAGATGGAAGCATTGCTTGCCCATAAGCTTTCTGCACTAATCACACTAACCATATGTCAAAAAGATAAGAATTGGCATCCTGATGTTGTTTTTTCCACAGAACATCATCAAACTCATGAACATGGTTCTGACCAAAAGCTCCTAGGTCCCCTCCCCAAAGGAAGAAGGCGAGAACCCTCTCCTCAGTCAGGGGTTCAAGCTCTCATTAGGTGACGCAGCAGACACAGGGGTCAGGAGTCGTGGGTGCCCATTCTCAAGAAGGATATCCACATGCAGGGGCGGACTCACAGTCATATGGGGCCCCCCAAGCAATAAAGGTCATTTGCCCCTCATTGGCAGCTAACCACCCAGCCGAGGCCTATTGCAGGAATAGTCAGTCTGCTCCTGTCCACCTGCTTTAAAATGTGCAAAAAGGCCAGCAAGCTCCTAGAGAAGACAAACAGTGTGCTGAAAGATAAGATTATCCAGACCGAGGCTATTTAACTTGAACTACTGAGAGAGTATTTAATTTGAGTTCTACAAATTTATCATATCAGTAGACCCTACAGGCAGTTTTTTGGAAGCCAGTGAATTATGTGCATATGAGATGTTGATGGTATCCTTTCTCCCAGTGAAATTATTGAAATGAGCAGCACTCTGTTGGACTCACTGTGTCATGATGAACAGAAAAGCTTTCTTGGAGAATACTGTTTTGTTACTGGTGAGTTATATGCGGAAACAATGATAATACTTCCAGCAGGTGTAGCTCTTTTTGATGCTGGTCCCATCAGGATTGTAGAGGACAGCGGATCATTGCAGGCAGGCTGATGGACTGTGCTAGTTAATATTTGTCTCCTCACTAATCCTTTGTTGAGGTAGGGGAGGGGCTTTCTATACAGCACAAAGATGTGAACAATATGCCTCCACCGCTAGGCAGGGAGCAGAAAGATTTGTACAGAAATTCTAATTAAACAGCAGACGGAGAAGCAAAAGCAAGCAAAATAGGACTTGAAACATGAGCCGACATGATTCTGAGGAAGTACATCCTCCCAGAGTGTATCTTTTCAGTGGCTCGCAGAGGGCTACAGTTTTCATGTACAAAGTACCAGTAGACTTTAGCCTGAGTTTTTAAAAGGTTATTTATAACCATAAGTATGCTTTGAAAATTAGCCAGTATTGCATATGCCCCAGTGTGAAATACATGCACATACTTACAACTGCTCGTTAGTAGATTACATGCAAACGTTTGGAAATCAAAAGAATAGTGTAAATGTTATCCCTTGGAACTCTTCATTGCTGTGCATATAAAAGTATGCCCAGAATCACTTTTATGCATATTTTTACCTGTACAACCTCCAGGCAGTTTTCAAAAGCCCATTTATGTGCATGAAGCCACATTTGACAATTCAGCCCATAATGTCCAGATTCCCATGGGGAGGAGTGCCGTGCCCATGTAAAGGGTTTTCAGCTTCCAGCCAAGGTCTCCAAGCACTTCTGTTGAGTTTTCCAGCTCTGTATTGAAGCCTTCTATGTTCCTCTTTCAGCTCAGTGAAGATGCACTCTCTGTGTTCAGCTACATTGAATTATACTACCACAAAGCACATTTCTAGCACATATCGAGACACATAGTTGATATGCAGCCTAGCATATAATATTTTGAAATGGCCTCGATAACAGACCTTGATATCTACCTGAAGACAGTTTGTGAACTGCCCATTTTACAGTGCTGACAAACTGCAGGAGATCTGGGGTTGTCCCCTATCTTGCCATGGGAATCCACAGCAGCTCTAATGACACCAATGACTTTGATTGCAAACAGACCCAGATTTAGACACAGAACAGGACTAGTGCACGGGTATTAGGCACCATGAAGGCAAACCTTCAGCCTTGCACCCTACCCTCATTAACTTTCAGACCCATAGCGCACATACCCTCCCTCAAGATTTTGATAATTAAACTCAACAATCCTGGTGATCCTCACTACTACCCTTCCCAGAACAATCCAGTAAAAATACATACTTAGGACATAGGGAGGACAATTTTCAAAACTAATTTACATGGGTAAATACTGTTTTATTCAGATAAAAGGTTTTTTGAAATTTGCTCATCCTAACAGCAATTAAACTAGTGCTGCATATGGTTCAACCGGAAAGTACACACACATTTTTCCCTTTAAGAAATGGTGCAAAGCCAACAGGAAAAAGTATCCACAGATATTACACCAAAATGTACAGTCTTGAAAATTGCCCCATCCTTTTAAATATTAATGCATATATAATACAAATATGCTTCAAAAACTGTCACAGTGTTTGATGATTTTGTCATCTGTGATTTTTGGAGAAGACTGAAAAAAGAAACCCAAGAAACAAGAATTACATAAAATTTATAAATGAAAAGAAATCCATACCAGATTGGCTGAAGATACTCTCTGAAATGACTGGCTAGCCAGGCTGAACTACAATGTTCCTTTGCATGGTGAGCAGTAAGTAGAAACACAAAACCCTACAAAAAAGAAAGTCTGAATCTATATAGCAAATGTGCCATACCAAAACAGCACTAATCCCCCAAACTTGAACAGTAACAATCTTATCGATGAAAATGCAATACTAAAAATATTACATCAGGCTATTGATCAGCATTATTATCTTTCCCAGCCAAGATAAAGAGTTGCGTAGTGGTTAGAGGATTAAAAACTAGGAAACCTTTACTTCACTGACCTTCCCTGTGACCCTGAGCAAGTCACTTTATCTTCCATTGCTTCAGGTGCCCAGTTAGATAGTGAGCTGTTTTGAGCAAGGACTTTTTGTACCTGAATTCTAAAAATACTGTAAACTGCCTTGAGCATTATTTGGAAAGGCAAGCTAAAATTCAGATTTACTATTAGCAATACATCTACTGGGAAAACAGAGCAAGCTGGAGTATACAGAAACTACACATTAGCAGAATATCTCATGCTTGTCACACATACAGGACACAGAAAAACCCTCACCAAATATAGAATAAGTGAGCATAAATAATAAAACAGATTTAGGTCTACTCTAGCCTCATTCCCGAACCCTCTTGTTGCCTACCAGACAGGAGGGAAAGGACTGGATTAGCAACAGCTTTGCTCTGTCTGCTATAGCCTTATCCCCTTCCATCCTGTTCCCTGTAAGATAGGAAGGGAGAGAGAAACAAAAGGATGGGAGGGGCTAAATTAGAATGCAGATTGGCTTTTCTTTGCTTTGCTCTAAGCTTAGCCCCTCCCCTTTCTCTAAATGACAGGAGGGGAGGGGCTGAATTAGAGAGCAGAGTGGCTGTTTTTTTGCTGTGTTCTGTATTCTGTCTGCTCCAGGCCTATCCCTTTCCTTCTGTTCCCTGTAGGCTAGCTGGAAGGTGAAGGGCTGTTCTATGCTGCCTTGGGTGAATTTATTATTCAAAAAGGCAGGTAATAAATCCAAATAATAAATAAATAGATTGACACTAGCCAATAGCATCATAGGGCAGAGCCCTATGTGTTCATGCACAGAGTGCCACCCCCAAAATTGCCGTGGTCTAGCAATCACTTAGTCTGCCTAATGGAAGGCCTGGCCCTGGGCATAGGCAAACTTCCTAGGGTGCCAAATACCTGAGTCTAAGGAGGAACCTCTTTGCTTGCTTTAGGGTCACTTCAAAGAGGCACTGCTATGGCACTGTGCAAAATCTTAAACTCGACCCTAATTGCAAATTGCCAGGGCAACCCACTGAACACTTCAGAATGCAGGCACTGTATTATGAGCAGGACTGGGCCATCAAATAGGTTAAAGGTTTGTAGCTTACAGCTAAGTAAACGTACGTTTCTCTGGGCCAAGTGTCACAACAAAGATTGGGAACGGTGTGGTTCTTCCAGTATACTGTTACATCCACTTTGCCAAGAATGATGGCTTTTTAATTCTACACCCAGCGTTTGTCTGCTCACTTTGCTAAGCACACTGGTCTTCCATGTATGCATAAGAATCATGGCCTCTAGGTTTGTACATTCATTTCCCAAGCTGAACTCATAAATGCGATGAAGGATTCTCTTGCCATTATCTATAGCAGCTCCCAGTCTGCAATGCTTTGACTAATGGCCTTTCCATATGTGCATCCACCCTTCAGTTATAATACAAACATGAATTAGAATTGCCATTGTGCAGGGAATCCAGATAGAGCGGGCCAGTCAGGGAGATGGGATTTATTTAGGCAAGAGTAAGAGGGAAAGAAAGTGTGACGGAGAGAAAGACTCTTAGGTAATTTAGTTGTAATGCTGAAATGAAACTGTAATCAGTGCACAGGGATCATTTGAACAATTCAAGAGTTCTGTATTGGTACTTACTTATAATTGCCCAAAGCAAGCCATGTTCTGCTGTGGGTCTAGTGTGAGTTTTGCATTATCTGTGCATAATAAGGCAAAATATTTCACGGAATTCATTATGTGTAGCTAAATTGTACATTTCCATGCTTTTCTCTTCTCTGTCTCAATGTTCAAACAGCTAAAACATTGTGTAATAAAAAAATTCAAACAATTGCATCATCCTTATCCAAGCGATACAGCAAAAAATAAAGGCACAAGCTAACATTGGAATGAATATATATATATATATATATATATATATATATTCTCTGCGCATATATACACACACACACACACACATGTAGGAGAATTGGCTAGTCTGCAGGAATAATGAAGATGTTTCATTCTATTTGTTTTGTCTTTTCCTCCTTGTGGTAACTTAGGGTAGTTGCAGCTTGGGAAACAGCCAGTAGGATAAAAGGAGGCAGACTCTGGCTGTTTCCTTATGTACCATTTTATTTACAGAGCAAAACAAACCAGAAAGAAAGCTGACTCCCCTTGCAGTGCTGGGTACAAAGACGCTCAAACGTGACTGGTCTCTGCATACACTGGCTTCCAGCCTGCTTCCTGAGGCCAGTTTAACTCTTCTGGGCCCTGACTCCTTACAGTATGGTGAGGGAGCCTCCCTTCAGCCAGACTTCCTTGCGGGGCTGATTCTTATGGAGGACCAGGCTAGGTAGCTTTTGCAGATCCCTTAAAGTGATTTGAAGGACTTTCCAGCACACTCCCTCACATTACTAGTTTTCTCCCCTCGGCAGTCTCTACCACTGCCTCTTTCCTCTCAAGACTGTATGCCAGGACAGTACAGGGTGCATCTCTTCTGAAGTGCATTTTCACCATTGCTCACTGACCAATAGAGGCCACCGCAGTCGTGGCAGTTATCTTCCCTCCCTCTGGGTTTCTGGGTTTGTACTTATCACTAGGGATGTGCATTCGGATTGACCGCATATGGAAAACGCAACTCAAATTTTTTTTTTAACTTAAAAAAAAGATGGGGCGTATACGAGCAGATTTCCGACATAAATGAACATAGATATGTCGGATACGGCGAATCGCCATGCGCGCGCTTTCTCGCCGCCATTACCTGCGACTCGAGCTCGGAGCCCCGGATTACCTGAAAATGGCGGCGCCCCTGCGGTAACCATGCCAACCTGTCTGACCCTGTCCTGTGAGTCTCAGTGACTCACAGGAAAGGGTGGGACAGGTCGGCATGGATACCGGAACGCAGCGAATCTGCGTTCACCTTTTCAGAGAAGCACTGAATGCAGCGAATCGCGCTGTCATTCCGTGCTTCTCTGAGGATTTCCTGACGAGCCAGCAGCACTATAAAAGCAGCAGCAGCACGAGGACTGACGGACATTTTCAGCGATTCAGTGGGGAGGTGGGATTGGGATCGTGCTGGGTGGGCTTAGGCAGGCTGAGGCAGAGAAGATAGCAGAACCCGATTTGATAGACAACACAGAACAGAACCAGATTTGATAGACAACACAGAACAGATTCTTTGTTAGGGAAAAAAAAAAAAGAACATTCTTATTGAGTGAGTCTGTACATTTTATCCTGGGCAGTGCCAGGCAGGGCTGGCAGTACTCTGCCTCATATTTGCTATTTTTAAACAGACTTAAAAGCATTCTCCTTGAGTGGTTCAGTGCTGGCTGGGCAGCAGTTCCAGGGCTGGGAGTACTCTGCCTCATATCTACTTTAGTTCTATGTGCACTGCAGTGCACACAGACAGACACATTCCGTGCATTGCCAGGCAGACAGTGAGGCAGTGGGCATTGTAAACAGAGTGAACATTGCCCTTCAGCGAGTCTGTTACATTTGCTATTTTTAAACAGACTTAAAAGCATTCTCCTTGAGTGGTTCAGTGCTGGGTGGGCACTGGGCAGCATTTCCAGGGCTGGGAGTACTCTGCCTCATATCTACTTTAGTTCTATGTGCACTGCAGTGCACACAGACAGACACATTCCGTGCATTGCCAGGCAGACAGTGAGGCAGTGGGCATTGTAAACAGAGTGAACATTGCCCTTCAGCGAGTCTGTTACATTTGCTATTTTTAAACAGACTTAAAAGCATTCTCCTTGAGTGGTTCAGTGCTGGGTGGGCACTGGGCAGCAGTTCCAGGGCTGGGAGTACCCTGCCTCATATCTACTTTAGTTCTATGTGCACTGCAGTGCACACAGACAGACACATTCCGTGCATTGCCAGGCAGACAGTGAGGCAGTGGGCATTGTAAACAGAGTGAACATTGCCCTTCAGCGAGTCTGTTACATTTGCTATTTTTAAACAGACTTAAAAGCATTCTCCTTGAGTGGTTAAGTGCTGGGTGGGCAGCAGTTCCAGGGCTGGGAGTACCCTGCCTCATATCTACTGAAAAGGAAGCTTGTTCTCTGTGCACTCACTGCACACACACAGACACATTCCGTGCATTGCCAGGCAGGCAGTGAGGCAGTGGGCATTGTAAACAGAGTGAACACATTCTCCTTCAGTGGTTCAGTGCTGGGTGGGCAGCAGTTCCAGTGCTGGGAGTACCCTGCCTCATATCTACTTTAGTTCTATGTGCACTGCAGTGCACACAGACAGACACATTCCGTGCATTGCCAGGCAGGCAGTGAGGCAGTGGGCATTGTAAACAGAGTGAACATTGCCCTTCAGCGAGTCTGTTACATTTGCTATTTTTAAACAGACTTAACCGCATTGTCCTTGAGTGGTTCAGTGCTGGGTGGGCAGCAGTTCCAGGGCTGGGAGTACCCTGCCTCATATCTACTGAAAAGGAAGCTTGTTCTCTGTGCACTCACTGCACACACACAGACACATTCCGTGCATTGCCAGGCAGGCAGTGAGGCAGTGGGCATTGTAAACAGAGTGAACACATTCTCCTTCAGTGGTTCAGTGCTGGGTGGGCAGCAGTTCCAGTGCTGGGAGTACCCTGCCTCATATCTACTTTAGTTCTATGTGCACTGCAGTGCACACAGACAGACACATTCCGTGCATTGCCAGGCAGGCAGTGAGGCAGTGGGCATTGTAAACAGAGTGAACATTGCCCTTCAGCGAGTCTGTTACATTTGCTATTTTTAAACAGACTTAAAAGCATTCTCCTTGAGTGGTTCAGTGCTGGGTGGGCACTGGGCAGCAGTTCCAGGGCTGGGAGTACCCTGCCTCATATCTACTGAAAAGGAAGCTTGTTCTCTGTGCACTCACTGCACACACACAGACACATTCCGTGCATTGCCAGGCAGGCAGTGAGGCAGTGGGCATTGTAAACAGAGTGAACACATTCTCCTTCAGTGGTTCAGTGCTGGGTGGGCAGCAGTTCCAGTGCTGGGAGTACCCTGCCTCATATCTACTTTAGTTCTATGTGCACTGCAGTGCACACAGACAGACACATTCCGTGCATTGCCAGGCAGGCAGTGAGGCAGTGGGCATTGTAAACAGAGTGAACATTGCCCTTCAGCGAGTCTGTTACATTTGCTATTTTTAAACAGACTTAACCGCATTGTCCTTGAGTGGTTCAGTGCTGGGTGGGCAGCAGTTCCAGGGCTGGGAGTACCCTGCCTCATATCTACTGAAAAGGAAGCTTGTTCTCTGTGCACTCACTGCACACACACAGACACATTCCGTGCATTGCCAGGCAGGCAGTGAGGCAGTGGGCATTGTAAACAGAGTGAACACATTCTCCTTCAGTGGTTCAGTGCTGGGTGGGCAGCAGTTCCAGTGCTGGGAGTACCCTGCCTCATATCTACTTTAGTTCTATGTGCACTGCAGTGCACACAGACAGACACATTCCGTGCATTGCCAGGCAGGCAGTGAGGCAGTGGGCATTGTAAACAGAGTGAACATTGCCCTTCAGCGAGTCTGTTACATTTGCTATTTTTAAACAGACTTAACCGCATTGTCCTTGAGTGGTTCAGTGCTGGGTGGGCAGCAGTTCCAGGGCTGGGAGTACCCTGCCTCATATCTACTGAAAAGGAAGCTTGTTCTCTGTGCACTCACTGCACACACACAGACACATTCCGTGCATTGCCAGGCAGGCAGTGAGGCAGTGGGCATTGTAAACAGAGTGAACACATTCTCCTTCAGTGGTTCAGTGCTGGGTGGGCAGCAGTTCCAGTGCTGGGAGTACCCTGCCTCATATCTACTTTAGTTCTATGTGCACTGCAGTGCACACAGACAGACACATTCCGTGCATTGCCAGGCAGGCAGTGAGGCAGTGGGCATTGTAAACAGAGTGAACATTGCCCTTCAGCGAGTCTGTTACATTTGCTATTTTTAAACAGACTTAAAAGCATTCTCCTTGAGTGGTTCAGTGCTGGGTGGGCACTGGGCAGCAGTTCCAGGGCTGGGAGTACCCTGCCTCATATCTACTTTAGTTCTATGTGCACTGCAGTGCACACAGACAGACACATTCCGTGCATTGCCAGGCAGACAGTGAGGCAGTGGGCATTGTAAACAGAGTGAACATTGCCCTTCAGCGAGTCTGTTACATTTGCTATTTTTAAACAGACTTAACCGCATTGTCCTTGAGTGGTTCAGTGCTGGGTGGGCAGCAGTTCCAGGGCTGGGAGTACCCTGCCTCATATCTACTGAAAAGGAAGCTTGTTCTCTGTGCACTCACTGCACACACACAGACAGACACATTCCGTGCATTGCCAGGCAGGCAGTGGGCATAAACAGAGTGAAGATTGGCCTTCAGCGAGTCTGTTCAATCTGCTATTTTTAAACAGACTTAACCGCATTGTCCTTGACTTGGTCCGTTCATTTTGTTATTTTAAACAGACTGAGCATTCTTCTTGAGTGGGTCTGTTAATTTAGTTATTTTAAACTGACCGAACATTATTATTGTGGGACAGTGGGCAGTGTTACCACTAGTACTCATTGACATTAAATCCATAATGTCAGGGAAAGGGAGATGCAAGCGACTTAGTGGGAATGGCAGCGGAGGCACCGCAAAGACACCAGCGCAACACCACCAGTACAGGTAAAAGGCAACTGTCGCAATCAAACGTCTTTGTAGGGGATGGCAGTTCCATGGCAAAAAAAAAGAAATCAGACCATGAAACTTTGCAATCGCCAGCACCTGTTTCTGGCACTGTAGTTTTGGAGGAGAGTGAAGAGGAGGCAGAGTCTAGCCAGACAAAAGTTACACACCCAAGAGCATCCAGGGGACAGAAGTGTCCTGCAAAACTTTGCGGTGACAAGGTAGCGCTGGCACTGTTAGCTTCTGATTCAGAAGAAGAATCTTCTTGGATGGGATTCTCATCAGAAACGGAAGATGTTATACCTGAGCAATCTTCGGTAGAATTGTCAGTTAGTCCTGTTTTAGCCTCCACCTCCAGAAATCTGCGGCAGGGGAGACATTCCACTGATATCGAGGAGGAGGAAGAGCTGTCAGAAGGGAGACAGAGGGTGACTGTTGCCCCCGCTGGCATTGCTTCGCCGGGTGCAGTGGGTGCACCACCCACACCCAGTAGTACCTCAACTCCAGTGCCACCATCCACCCCCAGGGCGGGAAAGAGAGGAGGATCACAAAAGAAATCTGCGATCTGGGCACATTTTAAAGTGACAGAAGACCCGCGTTATGCTCGGTGTAATTACTGTGCCAGGGATATTAGCAGAGGCAAGCAACTGGGACATCTGTCAAATTTTGGCATGGAGTATCATGTTAAGAGCAACACCCAACAAGATTACTGCCATCTGGGGATGGTAGCATTTTCCGTCAGGGGACCCCTTCCCCTTCCAACCAGGGTGCAGTGGTAGGAAAGCAGCAGAGTCAGCCCACGCCCTCATACCCTTCTAGCAGTCAGGCGGCAGGCCAGAAACCCACTGACATGTGGGAGAAGCGACAATGCACCATGGAGGAAATGGGGTGGAGTGCGGTAACGCTATCCCGGGGTAGGAGGCAGGCAGCCGCAAAAGTAGTAACCAGGAGCATTGGGGAAATGATTGCCCTTGATGACCAGCCCCTGCAGTTAGTTGAGAATGTGGGTTTCAAACGTTTCTTGAAGGTCGTACTTCCAAATTACAAAGTCCCCTCCAGAACCACATTTAGTAGAAAGGTCATCCCCAGCCTGTACAAGCACTGTGTCAGTCGCGTGCAAGCACTGCTAGGTAAGGCAGACGGAAGAGTGCATTTCACCTGCGATATCTGGACCGCCATGAATGCTGCACACTCTTACCTCTCTCTGACAGCACACTGGTGGGACATGGCAGAGGCAGGGGCAGCCAGCAGCTCTATTACTGAACAAGCATCAGGGTGGAGGTGGGCTTTACTGAACACCCACCTGACGGACCATGCCCATACCGCTGGCAATATTCTAGCATGCATCAGAAAGATGCTGGCGAGCTGGAAAGTACACCAGCGAGACAGTAAAACGCGGGCAGGCTTTTTTGTCACAGACAACGGTGCAAACATGGTTAAGGCAATAAGCGATGGGCGGTTTAAGAACATCCGATGTTTTGCACACACTCTGCATCTGGTAGTGAAGTCAGGTTTGGGCTTGGGAGTCCAAGGACAAGGAGACTGAATACCTGCGTAGGTTAATACAGAAGTGCAGGAACATAGCAGCACACTTCCACAGAAGTGTCAGGGCGGGGCAGGTTCTCCGAGAAAATCAGACTGCTTTGGATATGCCCCAGAAGCGTCTCATTCAAGACGTTCCCACCCGGTGGAATTCCACCTTTATGATGCTGGAGAGGTTATTGGAGCTGCAGACACCCCTTCATGAACTTTCTGGTACAATAGACAGAGGTGTACAGAATCCCCTAGGGCATCACGATTGGTTAGTCATGAGTCAGCTGGTAAAAATCCTGCAGCCCTTCAAGGACGTCACGGAGGAGCTGAGTTCCAGAAGTTTCCACCTTGGCTGACATCATCCCTATAGTGAAATTCCTGGATGACCATTTGGAAGGCATTAAACGGCAAGAGGGAATGACTGCTGAGGTGCTGCAGTGTGTGGACGTTTTGCAGCAGCAGGTGAAAGACAGATTAAGGCCTTTAACAGAGGACAGCACATACATGCTCGCCTCTGTCTGTGATCCCCGTGTGAAAGGTAAAATCGCCCTACAGACCAATTGTCTGTCATTTGTGAAGGAGCTGTTGTTAGCACAGGTCCGTGAACAGGAGCACCATAGGCGGAGACAGATTAGGCTTGAAGCACAGGTGCAAACAGCAGGCACGTCACAGAGTTGTGCTGCTGCTAGCCCTGGCAGGAGAAGGACTGTGTCAGTGACAGATACTATTACTAGTGCCTCCACCTCAACGTCAGAACGCCCAAGGCATGTTGGCCATAAAGATACATCAGTAGTGCAACAGGCGAGAGAGAAAGTAACTGGATTGAGTGACTCTCAGCCCTCCCAAGCACAGGAGGAGACAGCAGCAGAGCTGTCAGTGAAACGGTATCTCTCAGAGCCGATAGAGAATACGCAGACAGATCCGCTGGCATATTGGGCACACAAGTCCACTGTCTGGCCACACCTAGCCAAAGTGGCTGAAGGATATCTGTCATGTCCACCAACAAGGGTGCCCAGTGGTGAACGTTGTTTTTTCAATGACAGGGATATCATGAGCCCAGCC